>NW_024098317.1:692500-766984 GCF_016545835.1 Crotalus tigris | reverse complement strand
TCATTGGCCATTGCTCTGTGGACTGGCATTAGTCTGCTTTTGGTTGGAGTTAATAGTGACAGTTCTGGGTTTTGGGTGAAGGGAATTGCTAGGGATCATTAATAAACCCACTAAACTACCATTATGTACGTGTGTGTGTGTGAGAGTGAGTGAGTAGGATAGCACCCTCTGGCCTGTAAATCTGTGTTCCATTCCAATTCCCAATGTTCTCTCAAATAACTTTATTTCTGGAGGTATACAATGGGACTTCTGCAGGAAATCTGTACTGTATGACATTGGTATCAGTCCTTCAAGGTTCTGCAGATCAGGAAACAGCCTGATAAGAAGACTAGAACTAAGCTTTAGTAAGAGTAACAGAATCTTCCAAGTCTTTATTTTTCCTCCCTTCTCTGTTACACCCTGCTGAATCAAGGAGGAGTCAGGACTCAAAGAATGCTTGACTACCACTTCTGAATATTTCCCCTGAGGCCATTTCCATGACTCTCTACAATTAGGGAGAGGCAGTTCCTGCTATCCAGGTTACTCCTAACACTGCACCAAACAACTGATTGTGACTTACTCCCCAGGTTTCTTTAAATTGATATAGCCATCCATTATTTTGGATTTCTTGCTCAGAACCTCATCTGGAGAATAGAATAGAATAGAATAGAATAGAATAGAATAGAATAGAATAGAATAGAATAGAATAGAATAGAATAGAATAGAATAGAACCTTGAAGGTCTGCTAGTCCAACCTCCTGATCAAATTTGCGGATGACACCAAGCTGGCAGGAATAGCCAACACTCCAGAAGACAGGCTTAAGATGCAGGAGGATCTGGACAGACTTGAACACTGGGCGCTATCTAACAAAATGAAATTCAATGGTGAAAAAAGGAAGGTTCTACATTTAGGCAAGAAAAACCAAATATACAGGTATAGTATAGGGGGTGCCTTTCTCAATAGTAGTAACTGTGAGAGGGATCTCAGAGTCCTAGTGGACAATCACTTAAATATGAGCCAGCCGTGTTCTGCAGCTGCCAAAAAAGCCAACACAGTGCTGGGCTGCATTAACAGAGGGATAGAATCAAGATCAGGTGAAGTGTTCATACCACTTTACAATGCCTTGGTAAGGCCACACTTGGAATACTGCATCCAGTTTTGGTCACCGCGATGTAAAAAAGATTCTGAGACTCTAGAAAGAGTACAGAGAAGAGCAACAAAGATGATCAGGGGACTGGAGGCTAAAACATATAAGGAACGGTTGCTGGAATTGGGTATGTCTAGTTTAACGAAGAGAAGGACGAGGTGGGACATGATAGCAGTGTTCCAATATCTCAGGGGCTACCACAAAGAAGAGGGAGTCAAGCTATTCTCCAAGGCGCCTGAAGGCAGGACAAGAAGCAATGGATGGAAACTGACCAAGGAAAGAAGCAACCTGAAACTAAGGAGAAACTTCCTGACAGTTAGAACAATTAACCAATGGAACAACCTGCCTCCAGAAGCAGTGAATGCTCCAACACTGGAAGTTTTTAAGAAGAGGCTGGACAGCCATTTGTCCGAAATGGTGTAGGGTCTCCTGCCTGAGCAGGGGGTTGGACTAGATGACCTCCAAGGTCCTTTTTAACTTTATCATTATGGATCATCGCACAGTCAGCCAGATGTTCAGACTGGATTTGGCATTTTGTCTACCTATCGAGTCCTTACCCAGGATCTGGGATAGGCAGATGTGGATGTTTGATGGTATTACAGATATCGTCGCAGGATGGAAGCACTTCCTAGTAAGGCCGCCTTTTGCAATTGACTAATAGCGAATTTGTCAATGCCAATGGTGTTCAAGTGGTGCTCCAGTTGTTTTGGAATTGCACCCAAGGAGCCTATTATTGTTGTTGTTTTTGTTATTATTATTATTATTATTATTATTTCAGACAAATGGCTTCCCAGTCTCTTCTTAAAAACCTCCAATGATGAAGCACCCGCAATTTCTGAAGGCAAGCTCTTCCACTGGCTAATTTTTCTTATTGCTGGGAAGTTTCTTCTTAGTTCCAGGTTGCTTCTCTTCTTGTTTAGTTTCCATCCACTGTTTCTTGTCTTGCCTTCTGATGCTTTGGAAAATAAGTTGTTTATTGACCAATGACAGGAGAGGCTGACTGATGAACTTCTGGACGAATTAAATTAAATTAAACTTCTGGACAGCCCTAATTCAATGCAACCATTCTTTCCGTGTGGTAGAAGGCTATTAAGCTCTGTGCCCTAGGCGTATCCCACCTTAGTTAATGGATATAGAGCACATCATTGCTGTATAGCAAGATCCAGGTTGGATCTTATGAGTCTAACAAAGAGGATCCAGAACATGCCTTCTGCTTTTGGAGAAAGAACAGACGTGGCCTCGAATGTAAAAAAAACAAAAACAAAAAAAAACATACTTCTGCTTGAATGATTGAGTATTATAAAGCTTCGGATTGTCCATATAAAGCATTCAAACAGACATAAACATGTTTGTGTGATTGGGCAACTATGGTTTGTCCTTCCATTCAGTAGAGGTGAGCTCCTTCTATTATTCATGCTGAGAGTTTAAATTGGGGCCCTCGGTGGCACATTGGTCAGTATAAATTAGTTACAGTTCTAAAATTCGGCATACTTTTGTCAGGAGTTCCATTTTAGCAGAACTGCAACTGTCTGTCTCTGGTTTTCATTTGCTTGGAGAGGAAAGGAAAAAAAATCAACGAAAACAGACTGCGGATCAATAATACAACACATTTATTGTAAGTCCTTTTGAATCCAACCAGTGTTATTCTGCAAAAGTTATTGAAGCCTAACAAATGAATATTAAAAGCACTTAGGATCGCAGCCCAATTTATTAGATTCAAAATAATGGATTTGTGTATTTATGCCCCTGGAGGGGGAAGAGTAGCCTGCGGGTGTGTGTGTGTGTGTGTGTATTGGATGCATCCTAGAGGAACAATAAATTGCAAAAATTAGGAAATACGTTAAAGCGGTTTTTCCCTCCCTCCAAATATCTGGGACTGGATATGATTCTGCTGCAAAGGTTTCATTGCAGCTAAATAAATAGGTCTAATTACACATAACGTGAATGGTAACTTCAAATCCGCCATGAATCTTGGCTCCTATGAACATTTTAAGATAAAAGGAACTGAGCGATATCATTTTAGGGTAGATTTGTGCTGGTGGTTTTAGCCAATTTGTGACAAAGCTATAAAGGTTCTCTTTCACTTGTGCTGATGCCAGCAAGTTTAGACTTGTCTTCGGCACACACTGTGAAAATCTAGTCAATGTTCATGAATCATTCTAGATGTCCCAGTTCTTTCCCTGAATATGTAGGAAAGATGTAGCATTTTTGTTTGGACCTGCAAAGAAATATAATACAGTTGGGTAATTCAATCTCCGAATGTAACGACTCCACAGTATTTATTTATGAGACTTATATACCGCTTTAAGTGCAAGCACTCTCTAAGCGGTATACACCAGTAAGCAATGTATATATATATATATATATTTACATTGCCCCCAACAATCTGGGTCCTCATTTTACCTACTCCGGAAGGATGGAAGGCTGAGTCAACCTTGAGCTGGTGAGATTTGAACCGCTGACCTGCTGAACACAGTCAGGTAAAGTGGCCTGCAGTACAGTACTCTAACTGCTGCGCCACCTCGGCTCATATAACACAAACACAGTAGAACACAAATCAATAGTTGCCATGCCACTAAGGTATTTGTTTGGCCGTGATCTGGTGAATATTGAAGGATGAAGCATTCATAAAACATAGAACATAGAATAATAGTCTTGGAAGGGACCTTGGAGGTCTTCTAGGACTCTAGTCCAACCCCCTACCTGAGCAGGAGACCCTATATTATTCCAGATGAAATGGTTGTCCAGTCTCTTTTTTGAAAGCCTTCATTGATGGAGCACCCACAACATCTGGAAGACAAGCTATTCCATTGGTTGACTGCTCTCGCCATTAGAAGATTTCTCCTTAGTTCTAGATTGCTTCTCGCCTTAGTTCATTTCCAACCATTGTTTCTTGTCTTGCCTTTTGGTACTTTGGAAAATAGGTTGACCCCCCCATCTTTGTAGGAGCCCCTCAAATATTGGAACACTGCTTTCAAGTCCCCCCCCCCCCAAGTCCTTCTTTCCTCTGCTGGCAGATGTTTCTTTTCCTCTCTTTGGGAAAAAAAAAAAAACCTTTTAGTTCCTTTTGCTCTGAGCTATGGATGTTGGGCGTCAAAAAAAAAAAGTCAGGAAGACGGCTACAGTCGTGCTGTTGAAACCCCATCTTTGTGTGTGTGTGTCTGTATTTCTGCATTTGTATGCATGTCAAAATGGGCATGGCTTTGACTGCATGGATTGGTTGCCCTGTTAACTTTTTTGTTTTTTTAAATCTCCCTTTCCCTTATCCCAGTTCATGAATGGTAAAGGCAGAAGGATTAACAAGCCAAGACAATAGAGAGAATTGTCCTCCCAAAGAGAAAACCATTATGTACAGCTGTACCTTTAATGATTTGTTGTGGAACAAGTTTGTTTCATTATTTTAATCTGATACCATTGCTAACCTGTAGCTGCTGTGTAGTTGGCATCATATAACACCTAGATATTTGGTATGGATTTAGCCCTTGGGGTAGTTTTACTGAAATAAAAACAACAGCCTCAGATGAAACTGACTCTGTGTATAATCTGCAAAGAGTGGAGTGGAGTGGAGTGGAGTTGAATGGAATGGGATAATAGAATAGAATAGAATAGAATAGAATAGAATAGAATAGAATAGAATAGAATAGATATTGGAATATAGACTGGACTAGACTAGACTAGACTAGACTAGACTAGACTAGACTAGACTAGACTAGAATAGAATAGAATAGAATAGATATTGGAATATAGACTAGACTAGAATAGAATAGAATAGATATTGGAATATAGACTAGACTAGATTAGACTAGACTAAACTAGACTAGACTAGAATAGACTAGAATAGAATAGATATTGGAATATAGACTAGACTAGACTAGATTAGACTAGACTAGACTAGACTAGAATAGAATAGAATAGATATTAGAATATAGAATAGAATAGAATAGAATAGAATAGAATAGAATAGAATAGAATAGAATAGAATAGAATAGAATAGAATAGAATAGAAAAATGGAGTGGAATGGACTAGACTAGAATAATAGATTTGGAAGGTACCTTAGAGGTCTTCTAGTCCAACCCCCTGTTCAGACAGTAAACCTTATACTATATATTTAAGTCCCAAACATACTCACACATCCTTTCTGTAGTTTTGGACTTAAACTATATTGTTATTTATTTATTTTCTCCTCATCTCTTTGCTACAGGAGCTGGCTTATTCCAAAAAAGTTCATCTTCCTTTTTTATCTGTATACCTTGTCCATTATCAACCAATGTAAAATAAAGTTTCCAAGTCATGTGAGCCCATTCTGACTATACAGACACATTCAATTTAAAAAAAAAAAATCGGGAACAATACAAAATGTCATTGCCTGTTTCTAAGATATTTAAAAAGAAAAAAAAAAACTATTTGGCCTTCAGCCTGGAATTGTCTGGTTGCCTTTAACCAAGTATTAAGTCCAATTCTATTTAAGATTTTTTTTTCTTTTTTTCTTTCTTTTCTTTTTCCTTTTCCTTTCCTTTCCTTTCCTTTTTCTTTTCTTTTTTTTTTTTTTTTGGGAGGTCAGCCAAATACATTAGAGGTCCAGTAATTTCAGAAAAGCTGCTAATATAATTAAAAAATTCTTTGGGACTCCAGATATGCACTGCTTGGATACCTATGATAGCCCAATTATTTTTTTTTCAACCGCAACTCTTTGAAGGCCTATCCATTAGGATCTCCCTAATGACTGAAGAGTAATAAAAAAAAAAAAACAGCCTTTTCCATAATTAGTCTTAGCTGCCATTCAGTGCTGACAAAACTATTTGAGGGCATCTGAAAGGAATTTAATCTTTAGCAGCGTCTAATTGCACTGGCCCAATCTATCCTCTGGGCTAATTCCCTGATTAAAATGGAGATACCCAGTCAAGGTTTGAACTTCTTCCAAGTCATGCAGGACCGCTGACATCATCAAAACAGATATGTGGAAACCAAGGAATTTATTTGGATCGACAAATATTTTATTTGAATTGTAATCTCCTTCTCTCTTTTGCTTTAAGTCATATTACTGTAGAAATGAAACAGTAATCTACTGCCCCAAATAATAATAAAAAAAATCACAGATGCTGGGTTCCCCCCCCACCTCTATCAACATTATAAATCAGATTATCTATCTATCTATCTATCTATCTATCTATCTATCTATCTATCTATCTATCTATCTATCTATCTATCTATCTATCTATCTATCTATCTATCTATCTATCTATCTACAGTACCTACTTATCTATCTATCTATCTATCTATCTATCTATCTATCTATCTATCTATCTATCTATCTATCTATCTATCTATCTATCTATCTATCTACAGTACCTACTGATCTATCTATCTATCTATCTATCTATCTATCTATCTATCTATCTATCTATCTATCTATCTATCTATCTACAGTACCTACTGATCTATCTATCTATCTATCTATCTATCTATCTATCTATCTATCTATCTATCTATCTATCTATCTATCTATCTATCTATCTATCTCTATCTATCTATCTATCTATCTATCTCTATCTATCTATCTACAGTACCTACTGATCTATCTATCTATCTATCTATCTATCTATCTATCTATCTATCTATCTATCTATCTATCTATCTACAGTACCTACTGATCTCTCTCTCTCTCTCTCTCTCTCTCTCTCTCTCTCTTCCTATTTCTTAACCACCCATCTCCCTCTGATGCCACCACTATAACCATCTGTGGGCTTTTTTTTAAATAAAAACCATGTAGATACAAAATTTCTGTCCACAATCAACCCTTTACCTTTGTGTCTGTAATTTTCTCCATTGTCCAACCTTCTTTTAAAGTTGAGAACTTCTCCTTCACTTCTTTGCCTCTCCTTTCTTCAATCAGCTGTCTTTCCGTACCCAATCATCTTCCTCCATTAACTATCTTTTTTTGTTTTTGTTGTTTCCAAATCCTGGTTTCTATCACACTATCCATTTGTATCATTAAAAAAAAAAATTGTTATACACCCACACCCTGGGAGGTTCACAAGACAAGACAATAAAGGCAGCAACCCCCCTCTCCCCCCAAATTATCGCAATAAAAGCTCATGGTCCCTGAAGGCAATGCTATCTCCTACATCAGTGTATCATCTTCATACTTTCCCAAAGCTTGTGGGGGAAAAGCTCGCTCTTCAAGATCTTCCAGAAGGCAAAAAGGGTAGAAACTTGTTGATCCCTATGACTAGTTCATGGTTATAGAAATGATTCTACTGTTTGTTTGTTTTCTCCTTCATCTTTGAAGTCTCTAAGGATCACTATTGGTCTCTCTTACCACTGTGGCATTGCATTAGCTCAATGAAGGCGGAGAAGGTAAAAACTACCAAGAAAATTAAAAATCCGATGCAGTATTTAGGGTTAGGTTCTGTTCTTTAAAGATGCTATCTCCGCTAGCCCACGTCTCTAGCTTTACTTGGCTTTTTCCAGATGCTCACATGTCTAGTCCATTTGGCCAACTTCTCTTCAGATAGGGGACTATTTGAAGAACAAGAATTATTACTTGGTTCTTTATTACATCTTAAAGGAGATATCCTGATTTAGTTTTAATTGCATGGGTTTCCCTAAAGCAGGGGTTTTCAAACTTGGCCCTTTTATGACTCGTGGACTTCAACTCCCAGAATTCCTCAGCCAGGCATGCTGAATGAGGAATTTTGGGAGTTGAAGTCCACGAGTCATAAAAGGGATGAGTTTGAAGACCCCTCCCCTAAAGAGATTGAAGGGTAGGTCTCTAATGTTGATATCATGTTGATCAACATGGTTATGTAGATTAATGATCCTTGATAAGATGAACCATCCAAATCTTAATCTTTCTCTTGCTTTGCTAGTTAAGCTTGAATACAGGTGATTTATAAACTACTTAGTTCCCCTCTCCCCACCTCCTTGAATGGGCCAGAACAAGGAAAGTCCAACATCTTTTCTTTGTTTGAAGTTACAAAAGCAGTGGGGGTAGATTAATTCTGCACTGGGCTCTAATTGGCTGGACAGCTGTTGCCATCAGTAAAATGTGTAGCCTGTCAGCATTGTTAATGTTAGGGACTGAGTTTTGGTAATCACCATCTGTGACTATTGACAAGTTAATTTCACTTAAGGGCCCAGTGAAAACCCCATCCGTATGCAGTTGTTTTGCAAACAAAGTTGGTTGCTCAAAGTGGTTATTTGAATTGATATCGTTCAGTGGACATCACAAAGAAATTAACATTACTATGGGGAGGACTGCAGCAAAGATACCGTGATTGCTATTGGTGCATGTGTAGGCTAATCACATGCTTAGGTAGCTGGAGTAGCAGCTACATTCCCATAACAGCATAAACGTGGGTATTATTAACTCCGATTAAGCATTTTTGTGGCTTAGTGATCCAGCCTGCTAGGATATTTCATAATGCAGTATATTGTAACAACTTGCAACATGGGCTGATTCAATACAGATGTTAGCTGCATTACACAAATGCTAGCTGAGAATTATTGAGGGTTTTTTTTTTTGCCCAATAGATAAGAAATGAATCCCAGCGATATTGTATGCTTAAATCTTCGAAGACTGAAGCAACTCCATGGCTTAACTGTGCTCTGAAAAACAAGACTACCTCATATAGGGGGTATCAGTACAGTCTAGATCAGGGATCCCCATCCCCTGGATATAGCTCAGTACTGGGCTTGGCCCATTCAGAACAGGGCCACAGAAGCAGCTGGTGAGCGTGTGCATGCAGCTCCATTTGTATAAGCAGTGTGCATGCGTACCCTCTGCTTGCTCAAATGGAGATGCGCATGCACACGTGCTTGCCCACCACTCACACAGAAGCATCCCCTCTCCGGTTAGGGAATGCTGGTCTACATTGTCATAACCATGAGGACATGTCTTTAGAAGCATACCATTTTGAATCTTGACAAAGGCCAAGAAAAGGAGAAGACTGACCAAGATTGGATCCTGAAAGAATGTCTTGTCTAACGAAGGACTAGGACTTGTTAATGGCTTTCCAAAATTTAAGGGGCTGTCATAAAGAAGAGGAGGTCCACCTATTCTCCAAAACATCTGAAGGCAGGACAACAGGTAATGGATGGAAACTAATGAAGGAGAGAAGCCACCTAGAACTAAGGAGGAATTTCCTGACAGTGAGGACAATTAATCAGTGGAACGGTTTGCCTCCAGAAGTTGTGAATGCTCCAACACTTGGAATTTTTAAGAAGATATTGGACAACCATTTGTCTGAAATGGTATAGTATTTCCTGCTCAAGCAAGGGGGCTCGACTAGAAGACCTCCAAGATCCCTTGGAGGTAAACATGAGAATATGGGTTCCCATAGTTGTCCCTTCTGCAAAGAAGACTCTCCTCTCCCATCAGAAAGTTTCATTCCCAGGTAGGCCTAATCAGCACAGACAATGAGACTCAAAGAGTTATTTGAAACTAATTGGAACATTAGATTTCAAACAAGAGACCTGAGGAATGACAGGCAATTACAGTATGTTGTCATTAATGAAATCCATTCCTTAAGAAGGCCTGGGAGAGAAAGACTAATAGTTGAAAGGTACACAGAATGTAGGAAGTTGCAGATATAACCCTAAATTTTCCTGCAAGGTTTTATATTCCAGGATTTCCATCGTTCTAATATTCCTGGATCCTTGACCTGTAATTTGTCTTGTATCTTTGATCAGGAGAGGACAATGGAACTTGAACTTACATAATCTTAAATCTTTCTGCTTATGGATTCGAGAGGAATCTTCCTGATTCTGAAACAACTGCTAATGACATTCCAGATACTCTGGATTACACAGGTAGTTCCTCGATTTACAACAGGTCATTTAGTGACTGTTCGAAGTTACAACAGCCTTGGAAAAAAGTGACTTTTGACCATTTTTCACCCTTATGACCATTGCAACATCGTCATGGTCATGCATTCAAAATTCACACACCTGGCAGCTAACTCATATTTATGACAGTTGCAATGTCCCGGAATCATATAACCACCTTTTTTAACCTGACAAGCAAAGTCAATTGGGAAGTTAGATTCACTTACAGCTGTAGCAAGAAAGATCATAGAATGGAGCAAAACTCACTTAACAAGTATTTCACTTAGCAACAGAAAATTTGGGCTCAGTTGTGTTTGTAATATCAGGGGACTGGAGGCTAAAACTTATAAGGAACGGTTGCTGGAATTGGGTATGTCTAGTTTAACGAAGAGAAGGACGAGGGGGGACATGATAGCAGTCTTCCAATATCTCAGGGGCTGCCCCAAAGAAGAGGGAGTCAAGCTATTCTCCAACACGGCAGAAGGCAGGACAAGAAGCAACGGATGGAAACTGATCAAGGAGAGAAGCATCCTAGAACTAAGGAGAAATTACCTTAGAACAATTAATCAGTGAAACAACCTGCCTCCAGAAGTTGTGAATGCTCCAACACTGGAAGTTTTTAAGAAGAAACTAGACAACCATTTGTCGGAAATGGTATAGGGTTTCCTGCCTGAGCAAGGGGTTGGACTAGAGGACTCCAGGTCCTTTCCAACATGATGATGATGATGATGATGATGATGATGATGATGATGATGAAGATGATGAAGATGATGATGATGATGTCAAGGACTACCTGTAATGGTGTTGCGTTAGAAGTTGGCTGGGTTTACATAATGTTTTGGAACAGCACAAAGCTATATTATTTCTTTCACCTGGATGTGTTCCATGAACAAAACAAGTGGTCTATTTACTTTGGTGCCCGCCACTGAAACTTGTTTCCTTCAAATCATCTACTTAGTTTAGTTGAAACCATCACTTGAAATGTAGAATTATGTGAGGGGTATTTAGATGGAAACACAGGGTGATTGGACAGTCAACCGTCCTCTCTTCTGAAAATGAGCTCTTCCACCCTGCTGCCCTTCCCCCCTTAAAAAAAATCTGAATTTTTCAGGCAGTGGGATTGCAATTCACATGGAAGAAATCAGTGGGTAGAGGTATGGAAAAAGAAAATATTTATAGTAAGCAATAGTGTTTTATTTCTAAGGTGCATTGATGTTTCGTAAGTTGGTTAGGAGTGATTGCAGTCTTACAAGCTATCTCTCTTCCCTTCATTTGCTTGTTACTTTATACAACCCCAATTGATTCCCTGTCCAAGAAAATAAGTCATCTACATTTTATTGGGTAGAAATAGACCAGAAAATAAGTAGAGGCATGAACAGTCTAAAGAATTCCTAGGAAGTAACATCCTCTCTTGGCTCAGAAGCTAAGTAGAGTCAGTCTTGTTAGTACTTGCACCAGAATCAACATTGAATACTGGTGCTGTAAGTTAGTCTGAAAACTGAAGTACATCAATCCTAATCAAAAACAATGGAAAGCCATTTCCGTATTGGTGATAGGAATATAGCATGGTTGTATTTATGGCAGAACCAGGATTCAATTTAGACTGGGGTACATTTTTCCTTTTATTATTTCTAAAAGTAGGGAACGATGACTTAGTGATTAAAGATACTGAGCTTGTCAACTGGAAAGCTGATAGCCTGGGTTCAAGACCCAACACCCTGCGATGGGATGAGCTCCCATCCCTTGCCCCAGCTCCTGTCCATCTAGCCGTTTGAAAGCAGGCAGATGCGATTAGATAAATAGGTACCACTTCGATGGAAGGTAACGTTGTATTCTGTGCATGTTGGCATAGAGTCCCGCTGACCGCATGACCACAAAAGCATCTTTGGACAACGCTGGCTCCCTCAGCTAAGAAACAGAGATGAACGCTTCCCCCTAGAGTCGGACATGATGGGACAGGGGAAACTTTTACCTTTACCTATTTCTACAAGAATCATAGGCTGGGGGGCGTCTTCACTTCAGGCTACATAAGTCACGGTCCTATGTTGTTTGTGCGCAAAATGGTTAGAATCGGCTTTTCCACTTTCTGTACCCATATGGAATTTTCAGTGAAATTGGCAAAAAAAGTAAGCTTGGTAAAAAGATGCCCCAGGAGTCTCTTTTGCTATCTTAACCAGTGGGACAGTTGACAAATATAATGACATAATGGCATGGTTTTCAGTACTGTCTAAACCAGGGCTTTTCAACCAGTGGTATGGGTACCACCTGTGGTACATTGGCACCTGGCAGATGATACACGACTATCCTAGAAAAGTAGCGGGGGAGGGGAATGAGCTGAACCGGTGGCAGCACCGCACAAGCCTGAGCGAGAGATAGCTGGAGCTGCAGGGCTGTCAGGGCTCAGCGGAAGCGCCAGGATCAGTGCCGCTTTCCAGTTGATCGGTGCTTCTTCGGGGCCGTCGGGGCTCAGCAGAAGCGCCAGGATCAGCGCCAGGCTCCAGTTGGAGCTCCGCACTGATCCTGGTGCTTCTGCTGAGTCCTGAAGAAGCACCAATCAGCTGGAAAGCAGCACTGATCCTGGCACTTCTGCTGAGCCCAGAAGAAGCGCCGATCAGCTGGAATGTTGCAGCATCTCCAGGGTCTTGTGATTTACATTCAGATGCTTGGCAACTGATTCATATTTATGACGATCACAGTGTCCCAGGGTCATGTGTGGTGACCAAAACCTGCTGCAACCACCCAGCAGACGGGGGGAATAAAAACCAAACACCTCCCCACCCCACTTCTGCTGCCAATCCTCAACAGAAATGCTCACAACAATGGAAACCTTGGACAGGAAGAAGAGCGCCACCAGGTGGGCAGGCATGTATCTTGCTCGGCTGTGGTTTGGGGGGTTTCAGTGCCATTGTAATTTTGAACAGTCACTAAGCAAACTGTTATAAGTCGAGGATTACCTGTACTTTATCACTTTTTTTCCTTTTTTGGGGGGGGTCATCACGTTTTTGACACCTTGCTGAGCGACTGGTGGTAGTCAGATATTGCCATATCCTAAAAGTGGTACAATGGGTGAAAAGGTTGAAAAGCCCTGGTCTAAACTGAGTACATGAAGGAGGGTGCTGATTTTAATATGCAACAGAACGTAGCAAGGTAGGACAAGCAATTAAGCCATCTTTAGAAAGGATTAGAAGAACGTTTCACAGGACAAATGTGATAAAATAAGAATTAGTGCTGATAAAATATTTGCTTAGAATCATGAAGATTCAGGATGGGTGATAAAGCAATATATATATATATATATATATATATATATATATATATATATATACGCACTTTTGTTGGCAGGGTAATGTCTCTGCTTTTTAGTATGCTGTCTAGATTGGATAGAGCAATATATCACCCTGCCAACAAAAGTGCATATAGTCAAGGCCGTGGTTTTCCCAGTTGCAATGTATGCTGTGAAAGTTGGACCATAAGAAAGGCCGAGCGCCAAAGAATTGAGGCCTTTGAACTATGGTGCTGGAGAAGACTCCTGCAAGTCCCCTGGACTGCAAGGCAATCAAACTGGTCAGTCCTAGAGGAGATCAACCCTGACTGCTCTTTAGAAGGCCAGATCCTGAAGTTGAAACTCAAGTACTTTGGCCGCCTAATGAGAAGGAAGGACTCACTGGAGAAGAGCCTGATGCTGGGAAAGATGGAGGGCAATAGAAGAAAGGGACGACAGAGAATGAGGTGGCTGGATGGAGTCACCGAAGCAGTAGGCATGAGCTTAAACGGACTCCAGAAGATGGTAGAAAACAGGAAGGCCTGGAGGAACATTGTCCATGGGGGCTCGATGGGTCGGACATGACTTTGCAACTTACAACAACAACAACAATCCAATCGTCAGAGATTTTCTTAAAAGCTGTGCTAAAACTGCATTTTCTAATGAATGTCAGTGACTGCCTCTGCTCTTTTTCTACCGCTCCTAGACCGATGAAGTAGATATGAAATGGAACTGCGTGTTTATTTTATTATGAAAATTACAGTTTTACAGTTAAAATGAAGCAGGGCTGACATGTTTGGTTTCTAAAACAAATTTACATTCATGAGATATGCCATGCTCAAAAATCACAACCAGTATTGTCACAGGAAAATTTCTCCAGCAGAAATTCTATAACAGGTCTATATGCTATATAAATGTTTGTATGCATGCATGTAGTCCCAATATTTAAAGATGGCTCTGTTTAATTTTTGGAGTATTTGTGTGTGTGTTGGGGGTGGGGAGTATGTGCCTCTGAGTCAGTTTTTGCTTGGACTGCAGTTTTCTTGACAAGGTGTTTTGGATGTGGTTTGCCATTGCCTTCTTCCTAGGGCTGAGAGAGAGGGACTGGCTCACAGTCACCCAATTGGCTTTGCATCTAAGGTAGGACTAGAATCCACAGTTTCCTGTTTTCTAGCCTGGTGCTTTAATTATAACAGCAAATTGGCTCTTTCTGTTCAACTCATGTCCCCAATAATGTCAATAAAGCACTTTATGGAGATCAACCAGTATTGATGGTGGGATTCAGCCAGTTGGTAGCTAATTTTTTGTTGCCCAGGCTCAGAATGAACTTCCGGAACCGACATCCACACAGAGAACTGGTTGTTCACATATGTGTATCCCACCATTGATCAGCATGTAGATAATACTTTGATTTAATTTCCTGCAGAGTATCAGAATAACAGAATAACATAGTCAGATGGGACCTTGGAGGTCTTCTAATTCTACCACCTACAGGAAATGCCATAGCATTTCAGACAAATGGTGGTCTGGTATCTTCCTTGTGGACATTAACGGAATGCAGAAGAATTAGAGATTTTGGAGACCCAGATTGATACTCTCTTTGGTTTGGCGGCTTTACTATTTGGTCCACCTTCGAAAGATTGAGAAGAGGGAATACTGTCCATGTCAGTTTGAACTGGATCTAGAAAACAAAAAGAACATTGTCCATTATCACCCCAATTAAGCAAAGTTTCAAAGTCTAGCTAGACACCTCATGTATTGAACAGATTAGGGGTGGGTGAAACTAGGGCCTCATTACGACTTTCATGGCCGGCTTAGGAATTCTGGGAGTTGAAGTCCACAGATCATAAAGGGGCCATGGTTGCCCATCCCGGTAAATACATATCCATGTTGTGTAATCAAAAATACAGAAGTAGATGCCCAGGGCTCCTTTTTCAGAAGCCGCTTTGAGCGTCTGAACCAAAGGTGAGGTATAAAGCTAACAAACAAGCCAACAAATAATAATTCCTACTGACAACTTCTAATGATGGAATTGGAAAGGGAGATACTGAAAGCATTATCTCCTTTTGCAAACGGTATTTCTTCCAGGCAGTGTTGTACTTATACAGTACAATGGATTTCATGATACAGTTGAGAATTGTCCTCCTCCAGCTTTGAAGTTGCACAAAAAGACCTTTTGTGCCGTCCTTTCAGTGTTCGCCTGGATGAACTGATCTTGCCTGGGGGCAAGCATTAGTCGTGTGCTTCTGCTTCTGAGCCATTTTACATTCACATGTGTTTTCATAGGATCACATGGCATGGGTTTATACCATATACCCAGTGGTGGGATTCAAATATGTGAACAACTGATTCTCTGTGTGGAAGTCCATTCTGGGCCTGGGAAACAACAAAAAAAATAGCTACCAGTTCTGCTGAAGTGGTGCAAACCAGCTGAATCCCACGACTGCATATAGCACACCAAAGAAGTTAAATTGTTGTGTTCCCTTTTCTATTACTGAAATCTGAAATGTTGATTTAGGACACCTTCCAAAATGATCTCTTGGTGATAGATGCCTTTGGCTCACATCATAAGCAAGCCTGCCCACATGGTTTATTTGATGGAGCTTTTAATTAGAACACAGAACATAGAATAACAAAGTTGGGAGGGACCTTGAGGTCTTCTAGTCCAACCCCCTCCTCAGGCAGGAAACCTATCCCAGGGGTAGGCAACCTTGGCTCTTTTATGACTGGTAGACTTCAACGCCCAGAATTCCTGAGCCAGCTATGCTGAGGGGAAAGGGAGAGGTTTCCAAGCTGAGCCATGTTGGCTCAGGAATTCTGGGAGTTGAAGTCCACGAGTCATAAAAGAGCCAAGATTGCCTACCCCTGCCCTATACCAATTCAGACAAATGGCTGTCCAGTCTCTTCTTAAAAACTTCCTGTGATGGAGCATTCAAGCTTCTGGAGACAGGTTGTTCCACTGATTAATTGTTCTAATCTTCAGTAAATTTCTCCTTAGTTCTAGGTTGCTTCTCTCTTTGGTTAGTTTCCATCCATTGCTTCTTGTTCTGCCTTCAGGTGCTTTGGAGAATAGCTTGACTCCCTCTTGTTTGGGGCAGCCCCTGAGATATTGGAAGACTGCTATCATGTCCCCCCTCGTCCTTCTCTTCGTTAAACTAGACATACCCAATTCCAGCAACCGTTCCTTATATGTTTTAGCCTCCAGTCCCCTGATCGTCTTTGTTGCTCTTCTCTGTACTCTTTCTAGAGTCTCAACATTTTTTTTTTTTTTACATTGTGGTGACCAATTGATATCCCTTCTTTCTTTCAAGAGCTGCCTATCTTCCCCAGAGCAATGGGGAATATATCTACCAGGGATTTGGGGTCTGTCAAGTGTGTGTCGATAGTGCTGAAATCCAAAAAACGTTGTTCCCACCTTGGCCCAGAATTCTGTCCGAGATATCTCTAATTCTGCTCACAAAAGCATTCCTTTCTCCTTTTCTTTTCCATTTAGCCCATTCTCTCTCTTTATAAGTAGAAGAAAAACCACCCAAAATATTATTTTAAGAATTCTAACGATATTTTTGTTTTCTCTTCCATCTTGCCATTGCTTCCCTTTATAAGTAAGAAATATAAACATTGTTTGAAGAATTCAAATGGTATTTTAAATCATGTTGGGTCATTCTAAGTTAAATTGCTCTTTGTGAATATTTGATGCTTGAGTCATTTTGAAGTCCCCAAATAGATGAATATCTTAAGTAGCAGGGAGGGAGGGAGGAAGGGAGGGAGGGAGGGAGGGAGAGAGAGAGAGAGAGAGAGAGAGAGAGAGAGAGAGAGAGAGAGAGAGAGAGAGAGAGAGAGAGAGAGAGAGAGACCTTTTGTATGAGAAGTAATGTATTTGGCACAAAATACTAACATAGATCTGTCCCGGAGGCTTTAATATTGTCAAAAGAGGAGGTGGAATGCTTACATCTCTCTCCATTGAATTAGAATTTGTTTTAAAGCTTCTGAGATATGATATGAATGAGACAATGCAGGCTAGGCCTGGTATAATTGCATCTTAGATCTCTTTGTTGGATCCACTTCCAGCCTGGAGTTCTAAAACCAGAAAAACAAAGGAAAATTAGCGATGCTAGTTCCTTTTCAAGACTGGAAGTGCTTCAATAGGTGTGGCACCCTCTTTCTGTAGTTATGAAAAAAAGGGGGGGTATGTGTGAATCAAAGAAGGAGAGCACCTGCTTGCAGAAGCTTTTTGCAATCATGCTGAAACAGGTGTCGGAAGAAAGAAAAGAATGTAGGTCTTTAATAGCTTCCTACTAGAAGACAATGTTCTATATTTTTTTAAAAAAAAAAATCATTTCAAATTAAGAGAAGATAAAATAAGATAATCTTTATTGCCACTTTTTTCTGTGAACGCACTAGCACATGAAAAAATGAAATTCTGATGCCCACTCTCAAAAGAATATAATAATAATAATAATAATAATAATAATAATAATAATAATAATAATAATATAAAGTTGGAAGGGACCTTGGAGGTCATCTAGTCCAACCCCCTGCTCAGGCAGGAAACCTTATACCATTTCGGACAAATGGCTGTCTAGCCTCTCCTTAAAAACTTCCAGTGTTGGAGCATTCACCTCTTCTGGAGGCAGGTTGTTCCATTGGTTAATTGTTCTAACTGTCCTTAGTTCTAGGTTGCTTCTTTCCTTGGTTAGTTTCCATCCATTGCTTCTCGTCCTGCCTTCAGGGGCTTTGGAGAATAGCTTGACTCCCTCTTCTTTGGGGCAGTCCCTGAGATATTGGAACACTGCTATCATATCCCCCCTCATCCTTCTCTTCATTAAACTAGACATACCCAATTCCAACAGCCCTTCCTTATATGCTTTAGCCTCCAGTTCTCTAATCATCTTTGTTGCTCTTCTCTGTACTCTTTCTAGAGTCTACATACATACATGCATATACATATTTTATATATAGATAGATAGATAGATATAGATATAGATATAGATATAGATAGATAGATAGATAGATAGATAGATATAGATATAGATAGATATAAATATAAATATATAGATATATATTCCATACATACACATACACACACATACATACACATCTACATCTACATATGCATACATACACACACATATATATACATTTATATATTAATCACACATGATTTAGAATACATAGCAGAAAAAAGAATCTTGAGAATTAACAAGGTAGATACTGTATATGGTACAAAGCTATTACAGAATCTAGTTGTTCCACTTCAGATACCACAAAGCCTTCTCCTAGAAGGTAACAAAGAAAAATGGTCATAGAGAGAATATGTAGCATCCCAGACAGTCCTGTGGACCCTGCCCAATCATCGTTTATATGCCATGGCCTGGATAGAAGGAAGTGAACTTCCAATAATCTTTCCTGCTGTCCTCACCACTCTCTGCGCAGCCTTCCTGTGTAAAACAGTAATACCCCCAAACCACATAATAATATAACATGATAGGATGCTTTCAACTGTCCCTTATAGAAAGTGGTAAGGACAGGGGAAGTAAGGTATGTCCTTCTCATATGACACAGAAAATGCAAGTGCTGCTGTGCTCACTTCACCAGCGTCTCGCTGGTTTTTTTAACCAATTTTTCATTGTGATTGTATATGTGTAACTGGGTGGATACTCCATATGATTGCAGCCATGTTTCATTAAGAATGCAATAGGTACAATTATAGCATCTAAGGAACATCTTATTGGAAGCATAATGTATTTTTTTTAATCAAAGAATCTTCTTCCCGGACAGCAGTAGGATTTCTGTTCTCAAGAAATTGGTATTTATCTATATATCATCTCTCTCTCTCTCTTTCTCTCTCTTACGTTGAGCTGAATTTGTTCATTGAAATTTCTGGCAAGAATCAAAGTTGGCCCATCTGTAGGCTTGATTGCATTCTCTGCATTCATTGACTCCCAAAAAAGATATTATTTTGGAGGCTTTGTTTTAGTCAGTAATACTCCCAGCTACCATGAACAAAGGGTTTTATTCGTTTCTGAGTTGCATCTTGTATATTTATAAACTAGCAATCTGGTTGAGAGAATCTGGGTCTGAATTAGAATGACAGTTAGTGAAAAGAAAGAAAAACCTACAATAGCAATAGAATGTTTTAAGATAAGTCTCCTGGATGGGCTATAAAAGCAAGGAGGTGACAAATGAGATAGACAGAAACAACAGGAATAGAAATTCACCCAGCACAATTTATTTATTTGTACATGACATTTGGGGCATGATGAATCAAGGATTAAAGACACTGAGCTTGTCATCTGGAGAGCTGACAGTCTGGGTTCAAGACCTGAGCACTAAATCACAGGGTGAGCTCCTGTTCCTTGCTCCAGCTTCTGGCTACCTAACAGCATGCAAATGCAAGTAGATAAATAGGTACCACTTGAAAGCATGCAAATGCAAATAGATAAATAGGTACCACTTGAAAGCTTGAGAATGCAAGTAGATAAATAGGTACCACCTGGGAAGGTAACAATGTTGGGAAGGTAACAACATTCCGTGCACCTTTGGCATATAGCTGTGCTGGCCACATGACCATGGAAATTGTCTTCGGACAACGCTGGCTCTCTCAGACAAGAAAAGGAGTTGAATACCAGGCCCTAAATTTGGACAGGACTGGACAGGGAATCCTTTACCGTTTTTTACATCGTATTTAGCAACTGTCCATCTCCTTCATAGAGTGGCTCATTGTAGTCATTGTCATCATCTAATATTAAAAAAAAAAAAAAAACTTGCATTTGAACAGCAAAATGGCCAAATGGTCTTCAAAAGCATCAATGAATCTGTTAACTTCTTCAATATCGTTCAATATACATCTGGATTATTTATTGCAAAAACAAAAAAAAAGTTATTTTGTTTTATTTTATTTAAAAGGCTGATTTCAAATACCCTGGCAGTAGACACATCACAGGTTGTAAGCATAAAGGAAAAAATAAAAATAAAAGTTCAAACTGGCTGTGTAGATAACAAGAGAACACTCACTCTGTTTATGAGATAATTGTATCATCAACACAATGCAGCTGTTGCTGAATAGCAGCAGAGTAAGCAGCAGAGTAAGAGGTTTCCGTTTCCATTTTTTTTTTACTTTTTATCTTGTTTTGCCAGTATGTGCTAAATATTTAGATAGTTCAAATTAAATTTGGAGCTGGTTGACTTCTCCCAGTCTGAGAGATGTGATAGCTCTCTTTGATTCTTTTTTTTTTTCTTGTCATGAACAGATTTCAATTAATTAACTCCAGGTAGATTTATCAACTTCTCCAATTGGGTTGATTAGCCTTTATTTTCTTTTTTCTTTTTTTTCCCCAGCAGAGCGAGATGATTCACATGGAAACATCTCACTAATATGAAGATAATTTTGGAGTAGGACTAAATAAAATGGCATCTTAAGAAGATTGTCAAGTTCGGCAATTAATTATGTTGCTGTAACGTTAAGGAAGCAATATGGTGACTATCTGAAGTGGTTATCTTAATTTGGCACCAGTCTTATTTTTCTCCATAAACATCAGTTATTTCTCTGGGACACTTATACCCTTGTTTATCAGAGATGTTTAATTCTATTTCTCAGGAGATCTCTCATTACTGCTGCTTATAGAACTAAAGTAGTTCTTGACTTACAGGAATTTATTGAATAACCATCAAAAGTTACAATGGCACTCAGAACTCTTTCTATTAGGTTTAACTACGCAAAAGCATGACAAAGGCATACTTGATTTAATGCTACACATTTTAACGGCTTCCAGACTGGTTTTTGCTCAAAATTGGAGGAATAAGGGAACTCCAACGGAAGAAGAGATCCTGCATAAAATTTTATCATGTGCTGAGATGGACAGGCTTACAATGATTATGAAAGACAAGACAGAACACGAATACTTCGAAATCTGGGGCAAATTTTACCGTTGGTATGAATTAAAGAGAATTGCTCGGACTTCAAGTTAATGGTAGAATTAAAAGATATATATATATATATAAAACTGTACATATAATTGTATATATAATTGTATTGTATAGAAGATAAGGATTATATAGAGGTTAAGAACGATGTATTAAGCTTTTGTACCATGATAGGAACTGATAGGACAATTCATTCTGGAATGTCATGTTTGTCCATTGTTGTTTTAATTGTATTATGAATAAAAATATTAAAAAAAAGTTACAATGGCACTGAAAAAAAGGGGACTTATGGCCATTTTTCACACTTACAACCTTTGCAGCAAGCCTCTGTGATTACATAATCAAAATTCGGACACTTGGAAACTGACTCGTATTTATGACGGTTGCAGTGTCCCGGGGTCATGTGATTCCTTTTGGGGCAAAATTTATTTAGGAAATGTCTTGGTTAACAACAGAAATTTGTTGTTAAGGACTACCTGCAACTTCAGTCGCATAAATATACCCTCTACTCTGATGATCCTGAAATTGAAGCTCAAATACTTCGGCCACCTAATGAGAAGGAAGGACTCACTGGAGAAGAGCCTGATGCTGGGAAAGATGGAGGGCAAGAGAAGAAGAGGACGACAGAGAATGAGGTGGCTGGACGGAGTCATTGAAGCAGGAGGCGTGAGCTTAAATGGACTCCAGAAGATGGTAGAGGACAGGAAGACCTGGAGGAATGTTGTCCATGGGGTCGCGATGGGTTGGACATGACTTCACAACTAACAACAACAAACTCTGATGATTGGTCTGGAGAAGACTGTTGAAAGTTCCTTAGATCAAATCAGTGAGTCACGAAGGAAATTAATCCTGATTGTCCTTTGAAAGGACAGAGGATGAAGCTATAGGTCAAATACTTTGGCCATCTAATGAGAATTATTTGGAAAGACCCTGATGTTGGGAAAGAGTAAAGGAGAAAGTAGAAGGGGACAGCAGAGAATGAGATGGTTAGATAGAAATATCACGAGAAAAAATAAAACCTGTAGATTTAGGGATATTTACCCAGAAACCATGGCTAACACCATCAAACTGTATATAAACAAAAGCTCAGAAACAGATGGGACTATGTTATCACCTCTGGTTGTTTATTTTTAACTGCTTGCTTTATCCCTAGTGGGTTTTTTTTTTTTAAAGATAGAGCGTAAAATGAAATCTATTCTGAATTCTATCTCTATCCTCATAATATCTAGTTAAGAGGGATAATTGTTTTTTTTTTTTCATTGATAAGCTTATAAACAACCATTTGCTTGTTTGGCTTTGGACCAATAGATACATATACTAGTCTTAAGGATCTTTCAGTACCAAGAATTATTGTAGCTCTTCCAACTTGTGTGACAGTGTGACCTCCTGGTGTTAGGCTACAGGAAAAAGTGACAGTTGCTTTCTCTGTCCCCCATGAATTGAAGGCCGTATGGAAAAGGATGTAAGGACATCTTGCATGTATTGATTTTAGATAGCCTATGAATGATCCCTGTTTCTCCTCCCCCCAATTTTTATAGTGCATCAAAAAAACTCCTTTGATCCCAGATGGGAGCAGAGTAGAATATTGGAGTTCAATTTTCAAAGAAATACCAGTCTGCCTGTATAAGCACATTGAGACATCCATTTTCCAAAAAGTAAACTAATGAGTTTGTCTTCTAGCAAACCCCAGTGCATAAAAAGGTGTGTACCTTCCACACTTCAATTTGATTTGCACATAAAACAAAAACTCTGGATTGTGTATATATATATATATATATATATATATATATATATATATATATATATATGTAGGTCTTTGGTTATTTGGGTTTTCTCCCGAGTCATATTGGAAGTGTCTTGGCGACGTTTCGACGAAGTCTCATTCATTATCTTTAGGCTGGTGTTTTCGGCTTCGTGCTTCTAGGAGCAATTTGCTTCTAGAAGCACGAAGCCGAAAATACCAGCCTGAAGATGACAAATGGGACTTTGTCGAAACGTCACCAAGACACTTCCAATTTTACGTGGGAGAAAACCCGAATAACCAAAGACCTACATACAAACACCCACAAAAACCTCAGAAAACATATGTGTGTGTGTGTGTGTGTATATAATTTTGTTATAGTTATATAATATATAATATAATATATATATATAATATATATATATTATTTTGTTATAGTTTAGTAACAATAGATACTGTAGGAGTTCAAAGGCTTTATTGAATGGGTTGCATTAGAGGTGAGCATATTTTGTGTCAGCAGAATTGTTGTTGGTTTGTTTATTTGCTTGTCGACTTCTCATTAAGATAATCCAAACTCAGAATTAAAATTGGGTGAAGTGAGGCCCTTTATGGAGACCAAGAGATGAGTTAACCCAGTTTGAAGAGGTAGGCAGTGGCTTCAGAGCAATGGTGCTGCCTGTTAGTTTGCTTAATTATGGTTTTAAAATATTTCTCCATTCCTGCTGTATAGCTGTGGGACAATATCCATCATGGCTAATCTCCCTTTCATTCTCAATTGAACAATCTTCCTCCTAAACCAGGGATAGGCAACCTTGGCTCTTTTATGATTCGTGGAGTTGCCCAGAATTCCTGAGTCAGCATGGCTGGTTCAGGAATTCTGGGTACTGAAGTCCACAAGTCATAAAAGAGCCAAGGTTGCCTACTCCTGTTCTAAACCATCTCCATTGTTGGACACCTCCTGGCTGTATAAAGAAAATTTCTGAAGAAGGGACAGGAATGTTATAGTAACTCAAATTTGTTAATTTACATGGAGGGATGACTTAATTTAGACCTACATCAGACCTGTAAAGCTTTGGAAGTGTACTAAACAATGTATCTGAAACAAAACATTAAGAGCAGGACTAGGAGTGACATGATAGCATCTTCCTATATTTGAGGGGCTCTCACAGAGAAGAGGGGGTCAGCCTATCCTCCAAAACACTTGAGGACAGGACAAGAGGTAGCAGATGAAAACTTATCAAAGAGAGATACAACCTAGAACTAAGGAGAAATTTCCTAACAGTGAGAACGATTAACCAGTGGAACGGCTCGCCTACAGAAGTTGTGGGTGCTCCATCACTGGAGGTCTTCAAGAAGAGATTGGACAGCCATTTGTCTGGAATGGTATTGTCTCCTGCTTGAGCAAGACCTCCAAAGTTCCTTCCAACTCTATTATTCTGGAACATTCAAGGACACACATCTCTCTACTTCTCTTAATGTTGTGAGGAGATTCTCACTGTCCTGTAAGTGACTACCTAAAATCAAATAAGTGAGAATGGTTTATGGGCGTGTTGAATATTTGTCTGGATGATGGCTATAGAAGTAGGAAGATTCTTTAGGTATGATATCTTCAAAAGATCTCATGGAATTGAAGAAGCTGCACATTACTGTATGTATTTAAAAAAAATGAATGCACTTTGAGGAGGCTGTAGGTGGGGAACAGCATGTGTGTGTATTTCGTAATTAAATGTGTGTAGTCTTGATTTCAAGTGTTCCTGGAGTGATACATATAAAAGGAAACATATGTCAGTCAATTAAAAGAAATGAAAAACAGACTAATTAAAGTGAAATAATAACCTAGAGGAGCTGAAAACTTCACAGCGTCTGCCTTTTTTTTCTCTCCTGGCTGGTGGAAACAGTAAATTTCGTTGAAACATTTGGATAATCTAGATAAATATATTTTATCCTAAAAAAGAAAAAACAAAAATTTGCAGAGGGGGTTGGGGGGGTAGAAAGAAGAGGGGAGAAAAGCTGGTCAATCACCCTGTACTAACTTTAGTACTGTGGTTTGGGGATTGTTGCATTTTATAGTGATGATGATGATGATGATGATGATGATGATGATGATGATGGAAGGGACCTTGGAGGTCATCTAGTCCAACCCCCTCCTCAGGCAGGTAACCCTATACCATTGCAGGCAAATGGCTATCCAGTGTCTTCTTAAAAACTTCAGTGTTGGAGCATTCACCACTTCTGGAGGCAGGTTGTTCCACTGGTTAATTGTTCTAACTGTCAGGAAGTTTCTCCTTAGTTCTAAGTTGCTTCTCTCCTTGATCAGTTTCCATCCGTTGCTTCTCATCCTGCCGAATGATTAGGAAAAGTTTTCTGCAAGTTGATGATACAAGGGAAAGTTACAGATAATGTTCAGTTTAAATGTTACAGGTTATTTGTTCTTTTTTAAAAAAACAAACAAACAAACAAACCCATGCACAATGTGCTATTCAAAAAAAATGGTAATCCTGATGTAGAACAGATAAAAACCAAAGTCTGCCATCTGGGCCTGCTTATAAAAATAGTTTGAAGGCTACAATCAATCAGAATTCTTCTTTTTGTGCCGTGTAAGTTTGCTCTTATATCATGTCTGGGATTGTTTTTACTAATGTTTTCTAAGTTGAATTTGAAGTTAAAGTGCTAACGCTTGCTTGCCTTGTCCGCTCACTTTGTGACCTAGAACAGGTTAACTAAATCACTACCTTTTTCTGTATGAATCTCCCTGAAAGTTAAGCAGTACTATAAAGCAATGTCTCCATTATATCACCATTATCTTAGATCAGTGGTTCTCAACCTGTGGGTCGGGACCCCATTTGGGGTCGAACGACCATTTCATGGGGGTCGCCAAACAACGCAGTCCGCCATTTTTCCCCCTTTTTCCTTAGCTGTGCTACTCCCTTTTATTCTATTGGCTTTTGAAAGCCAATAGAATAGACTCTCTTGAATAGAGTCTAATTCTATTGGCTTTCAAAAGCCAATAGGAATTGTCCAGGCTGTCTCTGCCCTGCTGAGCCCGCCAAAAGTCCCATTCTGCAAACGGTGCTGCACCAGTTGAGTAGTCCTCGACTTAGAACCAGTTGAGTAGTCTTCGACTTACGACCGGTTGGGGGTCGCGGCATTAAAAAGGTTGAGAACCACTGTCTTAGATGATAAATTAGAATGTCTCTCTCTCTCTCTCTCTCTCTCTCTCTCTCTCTCTCTCTCTCTCTCTCTCTCTCTCTCTCTCTCTCTCTCTCTCCTGTTTTTATCTCAGTTTCTTTCTCTTTGTTTCTCTTTCTCTGTATATCTCTGTCTCTTTTTCTCTCTTCTTTGTCTCTCTTAGTCTTTTTCTTTCCATTTCCCTCTTTCTCTGTCTCTGTTTTCTTCTCTCTCTCTCTCTCTCTCTCTCTCTCTCTGTGTGTGTGTGTGTGTGTGTGTGTAAAAAAATAAAAGATCTAAAATATTGTTGGAAGACCCTGCTAATTTTAGGAACTTTCTTTCTTAATAATTGGCTTTGGCTGCTTTCAAAAACATAAGAAAGATGAAGCCACTCAGTTCTTGTATGAGGAACCAGACAGTTTTGATTGTTTCTAAGAACACAAAATAGTCTTTCTTGTGTAACCATCAGGAGTTGAACCTAGCTTAATGAGGTCTTTATATTTTATTATTTTCTTCTTAGTTGTGGTTATTTTGAAATAAGGAGGCTTCTTTTTTTTCTTTTTTCTTTTAAAAAGTGAGATTGTTTGGTTCATCTAACAGTATCAAGGATTTTTTTTTTTAATCAGACCTACCTAGAACCTGGTGGAATAAAATTTTAGACTACATTCTGTATTATATAATTAAGCTCTACTCCTTTCATTCTTGGACTTGACAACTTATACTGAATATTCAAATATTTTCCATGTGAAATAGGAAATGTTTTGTTCAAATGTTTTGATACATAATCAAAGTTCTTCTATAAAATATTCCTGGAATTAGCTGGCATTTGGTTTAATACCTTGCCCAGGTTTGTGTGATATCCAGTCTGTTTGCTCTCTTTAATTCCTTCTGTTTATGAAAGATAGGAAGGTAGGTGGGGGGGGGAGATGAGTGAGTAAAAAAGGCAAATGGAAAGAAGTGGAAAAGAGGCTAAGAATATATTTAGACATTCCTGATCTTTCTGGAAACTGAAAGTTCAATTTGCAGGAAAAAACGCTAACACTGCAAGATGCACCTGACCCTTTTACAGGAGAGAGAGAGAGAGAGAGAGAGAGAGAGAGAGAGAGAGAGAGAGAGAGAGAGAGAGATTTTTTTAAAAATAGTTGATAAATCATTCAACCCTCACCACCTCCTGAATAGCAAACTGATAACTCCATCTCCCTACTTCTAAGATATTTTTTTTTTAAATTAAAGGGTAAGAAAAGAACAACAAAAATAACAAAGAAAAAAAATAATAATTTACCAAATACAGTAATAGGATACTGGATTCTGAAATAAATCTTAAAGAGAACAATATTAATTGGACTCTAGGCAATGTTCGACAATAATAATGATTTTAATTTCACTCTGTTTTTTTTCCCCTAAGAATCAATCTTTTAGATCATTACAAGAGATGGTTGAACACTACTCTACCAAGTGCTGTATAGGTATAGAGCAGTAATGGCGAACCTTTTGGAGACAGAGTGCCCAAATTGCAACTCAAAACCCACTTATGTATTGTTGGGTGCCGGGTAGGCATGGCCCATTGGGTGGGTGTGGCAAATTGGGTGGGCGTGGTCATTTGGGTGAGCATGGCTGTGGTGGTAATTGCAGACTGGGTGGGACTAAAAAGTTCAATCAATCAATTCCAACTTTGCGAGATTTTTTTTTCCTGCGAGAAGTTGAAATTCATTGATTGAATCTTTTTTTTTTTTTGCACACAGCGGTGGAGGCCTAAAGCGAGAAGGTTTTATAAAATTCAGCTGAAGGCCTAGGACTGGGACGACGGTCCATGTGCCCACCTGTGCATGTGTGCCATAGGTTTGAGTGCCACCTGTGTCATGTGTGCCATAGGTTCGCTACCACGGGTATAGATGGTATAGGTATAGGTTTACAGCAGTGGTTCTCAACCTTTCTAATGCCGTGACCTCATAATACAGTTCCCCATGTTGTGGTGACCCCTAAGTGGGTGTGGCCACCAATAAGAGGGAGTAGGACAGCTAGGGAAAAGGGAAAAAAATGGCGGACAGTGTGGTTTGGTGACCCCTGTGAAATGGTCATTTGACCCCAAATGGGGTCCCGACCCACAGGTTGAGAACCACTGGTTTACAGGCATATAGTTATATAGGTATAACTGTATAGGTATAGACAAGGTGAAACTTGGCTTAATACCAGTAACTGTGAGAGGGATCTTGGAGTCCTAGTGAACAATCACTTAAATATGAGCTACCAGTGTATGGCAGTATTGCAGGTGTGGTATTACTAAGGCTTTGTACAGAGAAGAGCAACAGAAATGATTAGGGGGCTGGAGGGTAAAACATATGAAGAACGGTTGCAGGAATTAGGTTCGTCTAGTCTAGTCAAAAGAAGAACTAGGGGTGACAGGATAACAGTGTTCCAATATTTGAGTGGCTACCACAAAGAAGATGGGATAAATTTATTTTCCAAAGCACCTGAGTGCAGGACAAGAAGCAATGGGTGGAAACTAATCAAGGAGAGAACTAACATAGGAGTAAGGAGAAATTCAATGGCAGTTAGAACAATTAATCGGTGGGATGGTTTGCCTACGGAAGTTGTGAGTGCTCCAACACTTAAGAAGAAAATGGGCAGCCATTTGTCTGAAATGCTATAGGGTGTCCTGCTTGAGCAGGGGTTTGGACTAGAAGACCTCCAAGGTCCCTTCCAATTCTTTTATTCTGCTCTGTTGTGTTATGGGATTTCCATTTTCTGAAGAACATTCTATAGCTTGACATAGTTGACACGTCCAAAGGCCTTTCTGTAGTCAATGAAGCATATGCTGAGTTCAAAGCAGAATGAAGCAATGATAAATCATGTCCTCATTGCTGCTTTACATGCAGTGAGAAAAAACAATGATGCTATTAATTCCTACATGAAGCGTGGAGAAGTGATGTAATGAACTAGTGAGAATAATTGAAGTATTAGATTCAGCTGGACTGAATCAAAACAGCTCTGCAGGAATGAATTCATTTAGGTTTGTGAAGGTAATTCTGTGTGAATTGCCAATGCTTGCTTTAAGTATTATCAACACAGGTTTTACACCTTGGCATTACAGGATGCACATTATGAGAATTAAATCAGCTATTTAACCAGAAACAGAAGATATGTCTGTAGTATTTTTTTTTCTTTTTCTTTTTAATGTTCCAGTTTAGCCAAATTCTGGATTGTTTCCCATCAATGTCCTAACCCTATTGAGCTTTTCTTCTGATTCAACATCATTCGGAAATTGTTAAAATTATATAATTGTTTCCATGGATAATCATTAAAAGAGGCAAAAATATCTATGCAGAGGAACATGTTCTTCTTTCCACATTGTTATACAAAAGTGATGTACTTTTTAAACAAAGAAAATTATGTACACACAATCAGGTGTTTTGTTTCTACACAGCATGTGGGCTTGCAAAGTATTCTCTGGATTAAATCTCATAGGCTGCCAGAATACAGCAAGCACTATCTATATAAAAATGATCTCAGGTTGTGTTTATGCCATATTAGCTAAAATATACCCATCTGTTCTTAGTGGCAATGGAGAATGTTGTTCTAGCACATGTACAATTAAGGTTGATAGGTTGATAGTCTAGATCAGTGGTGGCGAACCTATGGCATGCGTGCCAGAGGGGGAACCTGGAGCCCTCTCTGTGGGCATGCGCACCTCGCTCTTTGGCTATGTTTTCACAGGAAAAAAGCCATTTCTCAAGCCCCTTTCTAGCCAATACAAGCCTCCGGAGCGAGCGCGCTGTTTTCAGCTTTGAATTATATCAAACCTGACACCAGAAACAGACTAACAGATGACCTGAGTGCTGCATGCGTTGCTTTCAAACTTACAAAGTATGAGCCAAGGTTAGACAAATTATCAGCATGCATACAATAGCAAAAATCGCATTAATTGTTCAAAAGCATGCCAAATGGAAACTTTTACCTTTCAGTAAAACGTTGTTTGTAACATTGAAAGCTTTGCTATTGTGTTTTTTCTTTTAAGACAAAAGATGTTAATATCTGAGTTGTTTTTTTCTAAACTAAAACCTCAGTATTCAGATTAAATTGCCGTGTGGCCACTTTGCGATAAATAAGTGAGTTTTGGGTTGCAGTTTGGGCACTCCGTCTCTAAAAGGTTCGCCATCACTAGATCATCACTAACTTCCCAAGAGATAAGTGTTTATGGACATATCTGGTAATGGCCCTGTCATATGAAAGAATAGATCTAGAAATATAAGAGGAGTACATGATAAAGGTTATCAGATTAAAATGAATGAAAAAATGGAAGGAGAAAAGGAAGGAAGTAATAAGCTAAGTTAATGAAACATGGAAACTCTCTGGTGACTACATGGTATGCTTAGAGAGGTTGATTATTATTTTTGTGATTTTTCTGGTAATGATATGACCTATTGAATTTTATGACCCATTGAATCATTATGAACTGCTCAGAAACATGTGATTGGGGAAGAATGCAATTAATGGAAAGTTAATTGGTAAATAAATATGGGATGAAATTTAAGCATGCATTGGGATAAATGGCACAGTGAACAAATATTTCAACATGGAACAAAGAATAAAACAAGGATGTATGATTCTCCTTGGTTATTCACTGCATTTATGAATAAATGTATAAGGAATACTTCTGGCTTAAGCTGGGTTGACTGTGGACAAGAATGCATGTATACATGTAGCATCTATGTTAAGATAATACCATATTTGTTGGAAAAGATATGAAGCATATATTATGTATGTATCACATGATATATGATGTAACAGGCAGTATGGATCTGAAAAAAGGCATATTACTGGAGTGAGCAAAGTTTCTTGGTAGAATGTTTAGGAATAGAATAGAATAGAATAGAATAGAATAGAATAGAATAGAATAGAATAGAATAGAATAGAATAGAATAGAATAGAATAGAAAATAGAATAGAATAGAATAGAATAGAATAGAATAGAATAGAATAGAATAGAATATGGATATAGAATATGGATATAGAATAGAATAGAATAGAATAGAAGAGAAGAGAAGAGAAGAGAATAGAATATGGATATAGAAAATGGATATAGAACAGAATAATATAGAATAGAATAGAATAGAATAGAATAGAATAGAATATGGATATAGAAAATGGATATAGAACAGAATAGTATAGAATAGAACAGAATAGAATAGAATAGAATAGAATATAGAATAGAATAGAATAGAATAGAATAGAATAGAATAGAATAGAATAGAATAGAATATGGATATAGAATATGGATATAGAATAGAATAGAATAGAAGAGAAGAGAAGAGAAGAGAAGAGAATATGGATATAGAAAATGGATATAGAACAGAATAATATAGAATAGAATAGAATAGAATAGAATAGAATAGAATAGAATAGAATAGAATAGAATATGGATATAGAAAATGGATATAGAACAGAATAGTATAGAGCAGAACAGAATAGAATAGAATAGAATAGAATAGAATAGAATTTGGAAAATAGAATAGGACTTCATTGGCAAAGTGTGACTGGACACACAAGCACATTCTCTCAGTGTACATACAAACAACGAAGTAATACAATATTAAGGTACCAGTAGGAGAAGTTAGTAGAAAAGATGAGAAGGATAATAGCAATATAGCCATAATCAGGAGTAAATATCCTTAGACACAAGACTGAAAGGGGAGAATGGATGGATAACTATTAACATGTATATTTGCTCACAGAAAGCTGATAAATAATACAGTAGAAAGTCTGTTGTAAAGAATGACTATTGTTGAAGGAAGCAAAAGCATCAGTAAGGACACCCTTCTCTTCTTTATCATAAAGGAATGAGAGTTGGGTATGTCAGCAGAAGATAAGTGGAATTCAACAGGAATAGATATTTAACTATGTACTGTAGGACCAAGAATGATTTTATGGACTGAATACAAACCTGAGTGAACACCTATATATAAAAAAGTATATTGAGGTGATAGCTCAAAATAAAAATACGAAGGAAGCATCAATGTGTTGCCAGGAAAAGGAAGATGGAGAATTCAGTGGTTGGATGAAGAGAAGATGCTGAAAAAATAGATGATTTTTTTTTTAAAAAAAGAGAGGCAAGGTATAAAGTTCCGTATAGATCAGTGGTTCTCAACCTTTTTAATGTCGCGACCCCCAACCGGTTGTAAGTCAAGGACTACTCAACTGGTGCAGCACCGTTTGCAGAATGGGACTTTTGGCGGGCTCAGCAGGGCAGAGACAGCCTGGACAATTCCTATTGGCTTTTGAAAGCCAATAGAATTAGATTCTGTTCAAGAGAGTCTATTCTATTGGCTTTCAAAAGCCAATAGAATAAAAAGGAGTAGCACAGCTAAGGAAAAGGGGGAAAAAATGGCAGACTGCATTGTTTGGCGACCCCCGTGAAATGGTCATTCGACCCCAAATGGGGTCCCGACCCACAGGTTGAGAACCACTGGTATAGATATATCAGAAGCAAGGATAACCAGATAGGAAGAGATGCTGTGAATATTATTGGTGTAAACCAATTTAAGAATGTTTCTTTTGCTTGTTCTTATTTCATGCTTGTTCAAGATTTCACAATGGAGAAATTCCCTATTGATGAGAGCAATCTACCAGTGGAACGGCTGGCCTCCAGAAGTTGTTGGGTGATCCATCTCTGAAGGCTTTCAAAAAGAGACTGGACAACCATTTATCTCAAACGGTATAGAGCAGTGGTTCTCAACCTTTTTAATGCCGCGACTCCCAACCGGTCATAAGTTGAGGACTACTCAACCGGTCGTAAGTCGAGGACTACTCAACTGGTGCAGCACCATTTGCAGAATGGGACTTTTGGCGGGCTCAGCAGGGCAGAGACAGCCTGGACAATTACTATTGGCTTTTGAAAGCCAATAGAATTAGACTCTATTCAAGAGAGTCTATTCTATTGGCTTTCAAAAGCCAATAGAATAAAAGGGAGTAGCACAGCTAAGGAAAAGGGGGAAAAAATGGCGGACTGCATTGTTTGGCGACCCCCATGAAATGGTCGTTCGACCCCAAATGGGGTCCCGACCTACAGGTTGAGAACCACTGTTTTAGAGTCTCCTGCTCAAGTAGGGGGTTGGACTAGAAGACCTCCAAGGTCCCTTCCAACTCCAATGTTCAGGTGTTTACTTTCTTTGGTTTAGTATCTGCTCCTCCATTTCTGTGATTTGCATAAGATTGCTTCCTCCAAAACAATGTGGCATTTGTATGTCTACACTTTACAAATTGACCTTAAGTTTCTGCAGCTTTATTCTCACACTGCTTTACAAACTTGATTAGTTTTCTTTCTAGAGGTTTGTTTGTATGAAGCCTGTCTTCCGTCAAAGAAAAAAAAAATCTACTCCATCTCACATCTAATTAACTTGTTTACGGAAAAAAAATACTTAAATGTAGATGTTTGTTCTGAAAAATGTAGAAGGCAGCAAACTAATAACTGGACTAATTTTATCAGGCAGATGGCTTAGTGGCAGCAAGTAAATCACCCAAGTGGGAGACCTTCGTTGAATTGTGGATCAAGCAATATATAATTCCTTGTGGCAAGTTGATATTGCAATGTTTGCTAATTACGTTGGAGGACATTGACCAGAAACTTTTATCGGAGACCAGCTGGCCTCCTAAAAAACAAAACACATTGCTTAATTGTGTTAGGGGCCAAATCTCAACACTCTTGATACTAATAGATTACTAAGAGAAATTCAACATTACCTTCCCAAAATGACTAGCCATTGGTGAGGGTCGTCCTGTGGTTGCTGCTGTTGTTGTTCTTTTTCCTGTGACATCTGGTATTTGACATTTTTATTTAGGACATATTGCTAATAGTCATCCTTCAGAGGCCTTTTTAAAGACCACACAACCTTCCTTTAGGTAGTTTTGCCAATCTAGTGGCAACAAAGAGAAAAAAAAACTCAATAAAAAGAAGCAGGAAACTTGCATTATTATTATTATTATTATTGCAGATTGGTCATTTATGTCTTGATAATTCTTTATGGATCATATTCAGCTCTGTTATGAAACATGTTCCAGATACTTAAGCTGGAGGGAGAAGAACTGATAAACTCTGATGTCCAACTCCAAGTTTGTAGAATACAAGTAATAATAGGGTAGGGTAGGGTAGGGTAGGGTGGGATGGGATGGGATGGGATGGGACGGGACGGGACGGGACGGGACTGGATAGGATGGGATAGGATAAGTGTCAAGCTTGAAGTTCCTTTCCTGGTGCAACAACTATTGCTTCTTAGCTTGCCAACAAACTTGGGGAGAGGTTGGGGAAATGGAATGCAGGCTCAAAGATAAAGAAGGCAGACCATGAGATTCAAGGATGAAGCAGCAGATGTCTGACCCGGCACAGAGACATTTTCTCATAACAATATATTTGCTCCTAATGGGGCAATGTGACCTGTTCAGGGATGGGAGGGGGAATTCTATACTTTTATTATGGGAGTTTGGCTTGGGATTTGCCAGAGCTGATTTTGCTTTCATATGTGCTGAAATGATGTACTCAGTAAAGTTTTACATTAAGAGATTGGAATGTCTTGAAGATGTTTGCTTGGTTGGGTTTGGATTTGACAGAACCATGACAATGGTATAGTATAGTATAGTATAGTATAGTATAGTATAGTATAGGATAGGATAGGATAGGATAGGATAGGATAGGATAGGATAGGACAGAGGTGTCCAACCTTTTGGGCACCAGGGACTGGTTCCGTGGAGAAAGGTTTTTCCACAGATCAGAGAGTGCGTGGTTTTGTGTGCTGCCTGCATCCCACGGATGGGGCTTTGCTTGTTTGTGCAGACCAGTTGCTGGCATGCTGTGGCCCAGGACCAGTCCAAGGACTGGGGGTTGGGGACCCCTAGGCTAGGCTAGGCTAGGCTAGGCTAAGATAGGATAGGGTAGGGTAGGGTAGGGTAGGGTAGGGTAGGGTAGGGTAGGGTAGGGTAGGATAGGATAGGATGCTTTATTGGCCAAGTGTGATTGGACACACAAATAATTTGTCTCTGGTACAAAAGCTCTCAGTGAACATACAGACGATAAAGTAATGTAATCATAATAATGATACCAATAAGAGAAGGTAGTAGAAAAGATGAGAAGGGTAATAGTAATACAGCTATGTTCCATGGGTAAATAGCCTTAGACATAAGACAGCACTGTGAGAATTAAGTGTGCAGCAGAGTGAGGGCAAGAGGGAAACAACTATCTCTATAGTTATTTTGGCATGCAATGCCCTGTAGAGGCGTCCAGAGGAGACAGGTTGAAACAGTTGATATCCAGGTTGTGAGGGGTCTGTAGATATTTTCTCAGCTCTCTTTCTGGCTCATGAAGTATTCAGATCCTCAATGGAAGGCAGGCTGCTTGCAACTGTTTTTTCTGGAATCCTAACTAACCATTGAGGTCAATACCTGTTGTGTTTGGCTGCTGTGCCAAACCAGACAGTTACTGAGGTACAAATGACAGACTCAATAATTCCTCTGTAGAATTGTATCAGCAGATGATGGAGAAATCTGAACTTTCTGAGTTGACACAGGAAGAACATCCTTTGCTGTGTGTGTGTTTTTTTTTTTTTAATGATGGCTCTGATGTTAGGTGTCCATTATAGATTACAGAACCCACAGTCTCTACTGTTGATACTGTGTTGTCTAATATAGTAAGAAGTGGTAGAATAGGAGGGCTTCCTCTTAAAATCTATTTTCATCTCTACAGTTTTAAGTGTGTTCAGCCCCAGATTGTTCTGGCTACACCACAGTATGTAGGATTGCAAATTAAGTTCATCCACATCCTCATCCACGTCCATAGTATACAGGATTGCAAATTGAGCTCAAGAGTAGAAAACTAGCTTGCAGAGAAGACTAAAATTGGCCTTCCCTCTCTTTTCCTGATATATGTCCTAATGGACACTCACTTAAATATGAGCCAGCTGTTTGCTGCAGCTGCCAGAAAAGCCAATGCTTTAGGGTGCATTAACAGAGGGATGCAATCAAGATCATATGAAGTGTTTTTTATTGAAAAGTTTTAAAAGTTTTACAAATAAGCAACCAACCCTCCCCCATCCCTCCCAAACCCCCCTCCCCCCTCCCTGAGCTTCCCAGAGCTGAATACAGGCTTATCTATAATTTTAAAAAACCTAAACAAATTTTTACAACTTATAAAATAATTAATAATAAAATATATATGACATAAGCATTAAAAAGAAAAATACTTAAAAAAAGAGAGAAAAAAAGGAGAGGAAAGCGAGTGAGAAAGAAAAAGAAAAAGGAATAAAAAAGATAGAAAAGAAAAGAAGGAAGAAAGCAAAGGACAGAAAAAGAAAAGAAAAAAAAAACAATCTGTAAAATATCAAAAAAAAAAATTTATACAATTTATAAAAAAGCTAAGTGATATTTTTCCATATCCAAATTATATTGTATAAAATTTATCCATTTTTCCCATACAACAAAAAATTTCTCTTGAGATTGCTCCTTTAAGAAAGCTGAAATCTTTGCCATTTCCACCAAATAAGAAACTTTATAAAACCACTCTTGTAAAGTAGGCAAAGATTCCTTCTTCCAATATTGTCCTACTAACAGCCTTGCGGCTGTGATCAAATTTAACATCAATATAACTTCCTTAGCATCACAATCCGTAACAATACCTAATAAAAATAATTGCGGAGTAAATTTTACCCTCCTTCTAAAGATTCTTTGAATATTCCACCATATCAAGATCATATGAAGTGTTAATACCACTTTATAGCAATAGTGATAGCAATAGCACTTACATTTATATACCACTTCATTGTGCTTTACAACCCTCTCTAAGTGGTTTACAGAATCAGCATATTTCCTCCAGCAATCTGGGGCCTCATTTACTGACCTCAGAAGGATGGAAGATTGAGTCAACCTTGAGTTGGTGAAAATTGAACTGCTGGCAGTTGGCAGAATTAGCCTGCAATGCTGCATTCTAACCACTGTGCCACCACAGTTTATTACCCTTGGTAAGGCCACCCTTGGAATACTGCATCCAGTTTTGGTTGCCACAATGTAAAAAAAGATGTTGAGACTCTGGAAAAAGTACAGAAAAGAGCAACAAAGATGATTAGGGGACTGGAGGGTAAAACATACAGTTGCAGGAATTGGGTCTGTCTAGTTCAGGGGTAGGCAACCTTGGCTCTTTTATGACACGTGGACTTCAACTCCCAGAATTCCTGAGCCAGCCATGCTGAGGGGAAAGAGGTTTCCAAGCTGAGCCATGCTGGCTCAGGAATTCTGGGAATTGAAGTCCACGAGTCATAAAAGAGTCAAGGTTGCCTACCCCTGGTCTAGTTTAAGGAAAAGAAGAACTAGGGGTGAGATGATAGCAGTGTTCCAATATCTCAGGGGTTACCCCAAAGAAGAGGGAGTCAAGCTGTTCTCCAATGCATCTGAAGGCAGGACAAGAAGCAACAGATGTAAACTAATCAAAGAGAGAAGCAACCTAGAACTAAGGAGAAACTTCCTGACAGTAAGAACAATTAACCAGTGGAACAATTTGTCTCCAGAAGTTGTGAATGCTCCAACACTGGAAGTTTTAAAGAAGAGATTGGACAGCCATTTGTCTAAAATGGTGTAGGGTCTCCTTCTTGAGCAGGGGGTTGGACTAGAAGACCTCCAAGGTCCCTTCCAACTCTGTTGTTGTTGTTGTTAATCTTCAATTCAATTCAGAGACTGGGACTGGTAAAAACTTAACAGATCAAGTCCTAACTGAGGATCTAAGAACTGTTAAGGTAACATGTGAGTATATAGACAGTTCCGAGCAAGTGCTGTTGTTGTTTTCTGCAAAGTCAAGATATTTAGGTCTAATAAGTTCAAAATGTCCATGTATTTAGGCAGCTCTTTGGGTATTGCTCCAAGGGCTCCTATTACTGTTGATACAACTGTAGATTTCTTCTTCCACAATCATTCAGCTTCAATTTCCAGATTGTGATATTTTGTTATTTTTTTCCCTAGTTGTTTCTCTTCAATTCGTGTATCAACTGATATTACAATATCTATGAACTAGGCTTTTTTCTTTTTCTTTTCCACAATAGTGATGTCAGGGTTATGGGACTGATGTCAGTCTGTTTGGATACACAGGATCTTGACTTGCTTGTTTTTTAGAACTTTATCAATCTGACGTTCCCAGGATTTTTTGCTGCAAAGCTTGCAGTGTATAATTTTGGCAACTTGATCATGATGTTGTAGTTAATCAGTCTGTGAGATTTTGCTGCAGTCGCTATAATAAGGTGATCTACTCTTCTATCTCTCTCGTTGCGTAAGCGACATTTGCTGTCATTGCTGACAGGTTGAATTTTTTTTGCTTCCATGCATTTGGACTGCAAGGCGTGTTCTTGGGCAGCTGAAACAAAACCTTTGATTTCTTGTGGAAAGGGGAATCTGAATGAAAATGGCCTGATCTTCTAGAGTGGAGTTGAGGAACATGTGGGAAGAAATGACATTCCCTGTGTGTGTTGAGTTGTAGAGGAAAGATTTAAAATCTGAACTGGTGCCATCTCTTTTTTTGTGGATGCTTATGAAAGTAGGTTTTCCCAATTACAATGTATGGCTGTGAAAGTTGGACCATAAGAAAGGCTGAGTGCCAAGGAATGGAGGCCTTTGAACTGCGTATGGTGCTGGAGAAGACACCTGCAAGTCCCCTGGACTGCAAGGCGATCAAACTGATCAGTCCTAGAGAAGATTAACCCTGACTTCTCTTTAGAAGGCCAGATCCTGAAGTTGAAACTCAAATACTTTGGCCACCTAATGAGAAGGAAGGAGTCACTGGAGAAGAGCCTAATGCTGGGAAAGATTGAGGGCAATAGAAGAAAGAGATGACAGAGAATGAGGTGGCTGGATGGAGTCACTGAAGCGTGAGCTTAAATGGACTCCAGAAGATGGTAGAGGACAGGAAGACCTGGAGGAATGTTGTCCATGGGGTTGTGATGGGTCAGACATGACTTCGCAACTAACAACAACAACAATGAAAGTTGGATGAGGTTCTACATGACGCTCTAGTAAACAATGATAAAGGAAGACTAAGAGATAGGTTTGGGAGGAAGCAGAAGAAATGCAATCTAGGTGAAAACTATTCAATAACATGATGGGAAGGAATAGGTGGGAAAGAGAAAAGGGAGTGCAGAAAAAGCGATTGAGCCATTCAGAGATTCAAGAATGAATGGAAAAAAAATATGGCTGTTTCATGAGCATCTGCATAAAAAAAGGGTCTGTATATTTTATTTTGATGGTTTACCTTGCAAGTCTATTCATAAGGCTTGTGGTTTCTTCCTTTTTTTTTCTTCAACCGTTCATGGCGTTGATTATCCCAAAGGAATGAAGTGATGGGTAAATGTTTATGTATGTTTGAGAGATCAGAGGGAAATTAAATGACAAACAGCATAATCACTTCTCCATTGCATCCGTATAATGGGCTCAGTTTGTTCCTGTTTAAGTCACAGGAGTTGAATTTCTTGGTGAACTACAAGTTCATGTTTTTCATTTGGGAGGTTGCTTCATTCAGCATGTTTTGGGAAATTAAAATGTTCCAGCAGTTCTTGAACAAGGCCATTTGGGTGTCATTTTGGGGCTCAAGGTCATTCATTCTTGGCAGATATATTGGCTACCTGTCCTTGGTAAAATGAAGGAGGGCAGGGCAGACCAAGAATGGCATATATATCACACATCATAGGTTGCTGGAACTGGATATGTGTAGTTTAATGAAGAGAAGGACGAGGGGGGACATGTTAGCAGTCTTCCAATATCTCAGGGGCTGCCATAAAGAAGAGGGAGTCAAACTATTCTCCAAAGTGCCTGAAAGCAGGACAAGAAGCAATGGATGTAAACTAATCAAGGAGAGAAGCAACCTAGAACTAAGGAGAAATTTCCTTACAGTTAGAACAATAAATCAGTGGAACAACCTGCCTCCAGAAGTTGTGAATGCTCCAACAATGGAAGTTTTTAAGAAGAGACTGGACAGCCATTTATCTGAAATGGTATAAGACTTCCTGCCTGAGCAGGGGGATGGACTAGAAGACCTCCAAAGTCCCTTCCAACTCTGCTATTCTATTCTATTCTATTCTATTCTATTCTATTCTGTTCTGTTCTGTTCTGTTCTGTTCTGTTCTGTTCTATTCCATTCCATTCCATTCCATTCCATATTCTATTCCATTCCACATTCTATTCTATTCCATTCCACATTCTATTCCATTCCATTCCATATTCTATTCTATTCTATTCTATTCTATTCTATTCTATTCTATTCTATTCTATTCTATTCTATTCTATTCCGAAGAAATGTTTTATCTGTTTATGATTTATTTTTAATTGAACAAACTTTATGCAAAGGTTTAATCTAGCAAAGTAAGCCAAATCAGGCTTTTATTGAGTGATAGGCATTGGGGGCTTTCTAAGTAGCAGTTACTATGGGAAGAGACTACAAGCTGATTATTTTTTTAAAATGAGGGTTGATACAGTGCTCAGAGCTAAAGACAGTATTTGGCTGGACAGTCAGAGAAACATCTCCTAGGAGAAGAACTGAAGAGCAGAACTCATGACAGTTGAGAAGAATCAGAATCCACCCTATGGAGCAGAGGGGTATTTCATTGTTAGAAGCATATTAGTCTTTAAGTTGATATTTAATCTGTGAGAACTTTAGCAAGACAAACACAGACACAAGAAAGTTATTCTCCATTATTCCCCCCCCCCCGGCTTACAGTTGGACGGATGAAGTACAGGAGGTCTTCAAATTACAACAATTCGCTTCATGACCATTAAAAATTACAATGTCATTGAAAAAATATGACTTAGGACAAATAGAAATAGAAACTGAACAGCAGGACCTTAAAATCACTGGCTGGTGCTCTGTACCTTTGGCTAAATAAGACCGAAAGGAAAGGAAGATTTAATGAAATATATTTGCACTTGGTTCACTAAATAAATCTATTTTTTATTTGGATGGGTTTAATAAAGGGAAATGCATTAACCTCGGTGAAAAGATGGCAATTCTGATTCCTTAGGTCTTATTGCACTATCCTTTTTACATCTATTTAACATTTAGTTCCTTCAAGACAATATTGGATTCTCTTGTTGTGGCAGTCTGCAATTTATTCTTAGTCTCCCCTCTCCAAGTTTATTTAAGAGAAAGTTCATAAGAAGGGAGAATGCCACACACATACACACACACACACACACACACACACACACACACAAAGGAGCAGGTACATTATTTCATTACTTACAAGTCACACAGAAAAAAATAAATAAACTGAAGAACTTTCCTGTGATTGTAAAAGGGTTGTTTTCCTCTCTGTTTGCTTGGCTTTCTTTAGTTCTTAAGATATGAAATGAATCCTTCTGGATCCAGCCAAGGCCCATTTTTATGTAGTATCTGAGTTTTTTTATAGTGTCCAACAACTTCTCTCTAGAGTGCTTGCAGATAAGAAGTGGAGAAGACCCGTTTCCTATCCTTAGTTTTCACAACTAGCATTTGAAAATCTGTTGCCCTCAACACAGAAGTTAGGTTGACTCTTCCAGCCAAAATACTGTAGCTGTTTGTTAGAATTCCAATTTTTTTTTTCCAGTTCTCTGTTTAATGCAACCTGAATTAATGGCCAATCCCACATCTTGCAATGGTTAATTCCAGAGATATATGATGTGGTTTGAGATGAATTGCTTCCTTTTGTAGGTTATCTTCTTCTGCTCAACATCATTGGATAGTCCTTGGTGCTGATGTTTTGAGAAAGGGATAAAAATGTCTCCCTGTCTGTTTTTTTCCATGCTGGGCATGAACAGAACAGAACAGAATAGAATACTACATTCTACATTACTCCCTATTCTGCACACTACTCTACTGTAGAGTGCAGAGTGTAGAGCAGACATGTCAAACTCGCGACGTCACGTGACATCACGCAACGTATCAGGAGAATTTTGCCATTGCCGGCAATGGGGTGGGTGCGGCTTCCTGATGACACATCCAGCCCATGGGCCAGCAGTTTGATACCCCTGATGTAGAGTGTAGAATTTAAAGTTTAGAACAGGGATCTTCAAACTTGACCCTTTTATGACTTGTGGACTTCAACTCTCAGAATTCCTCAGCCAGGCACACTGAGAGTATAGTGTAGTGTAGTGTAGTGTAGTGTAGTGTAGTGTAGTGTAGTGTAGTGTAGTATAGTATAGTATAGTATAGTATAGTATAGTATAGTATAGTGGAACAGAATGGAACGGAACAGAACAGAACAGAACAGAATAGAATAGAACACTTTAAATGTACACTAATCAGCATGCATTAAAATGAAATTTTGTTGCATTCAGCTCTCAAAAGGTAACCACCTCCAATATGCACAGCATAAACATGACAAAGGATCGTGCATATACTCACATAAACACACATATATGACACAAAGAAATAGCACAGTCTAGTTCGGATATATACATATACATGGCGAGAAAAAAACCCGAGCTATTTGGCACCTCAGTCATGTTATCCATCATTCTTCAAACATGTTTGCCTGTTCCTATATAGAAAATTTATCATCCCTCTGATCATTTTTGGTGCCCCTTCCTATAACTTTTCAAGCTATCTTAGATTCTTTTTCAAGTAGGGCAACCAGAACTGTATGTCTTCTTCAAATTCGGATGTGCCACCAATTTAAATAATGGCTCTGTAGTATTGATTTTTTTAAAAAAATCCTTTCCTAGTCTTCTAAGCTTCAAGTTTACCTCTTTCATATTTAACACCCTAATGCCTATCAACTCAAAAAATCTTTAACATTTTTAATATTAATTAATTAATTAATTACTAGATAGTTCAGATAGCTTATATTCTATATTGTTGAAGGAAAAGTTTTCATCATGGTTCAGTCCAAGTCGGGGATAAACAACATGGCGACTGCTTTAGAAAGAAGGTTGCAGTTTATTGAAGAGGAGAGCCACACAGAACGATGGCTCTGGAAGAAAAAAAGAATAAGCACATGTAGGGAGTGGGTTTTTATACCCTCTGGAGCCTTTTCTTTGGAGTTGTTCCTGTGGCATGAACTTTGACCTGAATCTGAGTGTGCCTTTCTGATATTCTGATGGTGGTGGGTTAATCCTATTATGTCCCAAAGTTCCTATCCTGCTTCCCTGGGACTGATGGCTGATGACTGTTGGATTTTTGGTGCGAGGGGTTGTTGATTCTAGGGATCTTTCTTCCTAATCCCAGTTTCCTGACTCCAGTCTGACAAGATTATCACATCTGCATTTCTGCAGACTTGGTTTCTGTTTGGGACAGAGAGAGACTTGGGGGGGGTTGATTTCTGCCTTTAAATCCTATAGGGAAATATAGTCTGTGTTTTACATATTTCCCAAAATATTTATTTCTCTGGGGGGGGGGAAGGCTGACTTCCCACAATATATAAAGTTAATGTTGTTTTGGCCCCAGAATATCACTTCCCACTTTATGTGACATTTAGTTGATGACTCCTTCCACATGTCCCCATCATTTTTGGGTATTACTATTCTCTTAACCCAAATCAGGCTCATTTGCCAAATAAATTAATGATCATAGATCCTTAAAGACCACTCCTTACTTCCAGGGAGAAAATTGCTCATTTATTCTTCTCCTTTTTTCCCAATTAGCAGTCCATAAAAGGCCTATCCTCATATCTCATGGCTATTAAGAGCCTTTAATGAGGAACCTCTTGGAGATTTGTTTAGTAAATTCAAGCACATGTCATGTCAGTAAGAATATTCCATTCATATTCTGGTGGGCTTTCTCAAAAAAAAACACTAGAAGCTGGTGAAGAGTGATTTGCCTTTTCTTACTTTTCTTACTAAGGTCTTCCAGATTTATTTCTCTCTTTCTCTGTATGTGTGTTTGTGTGTGTCATAGTTATATAGTTTCCCCCCCAAAAAAGTTACAATTTCACAATTCAGTTTATTAAGATATTCCATAACACAATCAAAAGTTGGGAGGCCTTGCAAAGAAGGTGGAAAGTTTGCGAATTAGGTGTAAAAGGGTGACAGTTTGTTTGGTATGAAGATTGTGGAGATGGTTCATCATCTAGATCAGCCGCTGAATACATTTGGGAAGAAGGTAGTAATTACAGTTTGTTAGCCCTACTGACTAGGAATTTGACTAGGATTCAAGTCCAAAATTGTAGGGTTTTGTTTTTTTAATGCTATTCATTCCACACCCTAAACAGCTAAACAAGGGGTGTAGGGATTCAGAGGTCTCAAATGTATGGATTAGATGGTGGTGTCAGAGGAGATAGAATAGGATAGAATAACAGAGTTGGAAGGGACCTTGTAGATCATCTAGTCCAGCGGTTCTCAACCTGTGGGTCGGGACCCCATTTGGGGTCGAACGACCATTTCACGGGGGTCGCCAAACAACCCAGTCCGCCATTTTTTCCCCCTTTTCCTTAGATGTGCTACTCCCTTTTATTCTATTCGCTTTGAAAGCCAATAGAAGAGACTCTCTTGAATAGAGTCTAATTCTATTGGCTTTCAATAGCCAATAGGAATTGTCCTGGCTGTCTCTGCCCTGATGAGCCCGCCAAAAGTCCCAGTCTGCAAACGGTGCTGCAAGTTGTCTGCAGCGAAGGCGAGCTGTCTGGAAGCTTCCACCCCTCCCTGCTGAGCAATTACTAAAAATGTAAGTAAAAGACGGCCAGGGGTGGGAGGTGGGAGGCCGGCAGGCGCAGGGAGGGTTGCTGGCACGCATGAGGCCCGGCGGGTGCCTTATCTCCCTTGGGTTGGGCCAGCTGGTGGCCCAGCCGGTGGTCGGCTTGTGCTGTCTCTGCCTCTTGCCAGCTACAGCCGGCGCAGGGGGCGGCACCACGCATGTGCGGTGCTCCCGGGCAGGGAAAGTCCTCGACTTATGACTGGTTGGGTAGTACTCGACTTACGACCGGTTGGGGGTCACGGCATTAGAAAGGTTGAGAACCACTGATCTAATCCAACCCCCCCCCGCCCAAGCAGAAGATCTTACACCATTTCTGACAGATGGCAGTCCAGTCTCTTCTTAAAAGCTTCCAGTGATGAAGCTCCCCCAACTTCTGAAGGCAAATTGTTCCATTGGTTGATTGTTCTCACTGACAGAAAATTTCTCTTTATTTCTAAGTTGAACCTCTCCTTGATCAGTTTCCATCCATTATTCTTTGTCTGGCCTTCAGGTGCTTTGGAAAATAGGCTGACCCCCCTCCTCTCTGTGACAGCCCCTCAAATATTAGAAGACTGCTATCATGTCTCCTCTGGTTCTTCTCTTCACTAGACTAGCCCTGCCCAGTTCCTGTAACCATTTTTCAGATGTTAAGACTTTATAGCCAGTCAGGAATATTTCCCTTGTGCAACAGAGATGGATTCCAGGTGAACTGTAATTGAACTAGTCTGCTGGTCTATAGTAGCAAAAAATTGTTTTTGAAATTGTTTCCTAGGAAAACCTAATAGTTCTCTAGCAGTATCCCGTTCAGAAAGATGTTGATATTTCAAGGATTGGAAGTGGATGAATGGGTGGTCATTTCAGTCAGCAAATTGAAAAGGAGACAGCAAAGACATGAACAAGGGTTCATGACTGAAACATTTGGAAATTGGCATGGAAACTAGTGTTCCATTGAAAACAGTGGGGTTGGAGTATTTGGCTGTGAACCAGAGGATAGATATAATGAGCACAATGGAAAGCTAATGAAACGGAGAACATCAGTAGGGCACAGTCCCTAGATATGAACTTAATAGGATAAGGAAGGACATTTGAGACAGAGATGGCTATTTCCCTCCAGAATATAAGATCTAATGTTACAGCACAGTTTGGGCAACCGTTTTCTCCATAACAATCCATTTGGATCTGATCACAAATCTTCACTTAGATTAGTTACATGGAGTTAGAGGACTGGAGACTAAAACATATGCAGAACGGTTGTTGGAACTGGATAGGTCTAGAGGAGGACTTGGGGTGACATGATAGCAGTCTTCCAATATCTGAGGGGCTCCCACAAAGAAGAGGGGGGGTCAACCTATTCTTCAAAGCACCTGAAGACAGGACAGGAAGCAACAGATGGAAACTAACCAAGGAGAGAAGCAACCTAGAACTAAAGGGAAATTTCCTGATAGTGAGAACAGTAAACCAGTGGAATGGATTGCCCTCAGAAGTTGAAGATGCTCCATCACTGGAGGTTCTCAAGAATAAATTGGACCACCAAAATGGTATAGGTTTTCCTGTTTGGCAGGGGGTCAGACTAGATGACCTCCAAGGCCCCTTCCAACTCTGTTATTCTGGATTCTTGCCTTGCGAGATGAACATTTGCTCATGCATATAGATGAACAGAATGACAACAGAGGGAGGGGAAAAAAGGAGGGATGGGACAGGATCTTTTGTATAGTTGGATTTTAAGAATCAAAACAGCTTTTTAGGCTCGGGAGATGGAAAAAAGAATTATCAGGAAGAATATAAGTGCGGGGGATTTTTAAATGAACGAATAAGCTTATGTCTATAAATTAAAGCCGCTATATTCAATTTCTTGCTTCTAGTGTCTCATAATAGAAAGCAATCCAATCTGGATTCCTGTTAAAATCCTCTTTCATTTTTATATTCATCGTACAGCATATGTTGCCTTCTTAAGAATTCTTGCTTTCCTCCATTTCCAAATCCGCAAGCGGCTTAGCGTTTCTGATGAAGCTAAAAGCTCAGATTTTTGTTTCATCGTTGATGTTTTATATATCCTTCCTCTTTTTTTTTTTTTTGACCTTCCCAGGATGTCATCAGCATATCTGTTGACCACAGCACTTTTTAAACTACCCGGATTAAATGGAAAGAGATTAGGCTAATCTTTCAGTTAGCTGCCCTGGACCCTCAGGATGGATTGCATGATCTATAATTTCGTTTTACATGTAGACAGTTGAGGGCACTGAGCGCTGATCGGATAAGCTGGCCAGGGCAGAATTCCAAAAATCCTTCCACTGAAATGAAAACAGTGGCAAAACGTCAATTGCTGCAAGGAAGCTGTCCCACTGGAACCTTGTAGTTGCTAAAAGCAGCCTTTGCTGATACTCTGTTAAAAAAAATTCCCCGTAAACAAGCAAAATATAATAAATGCTGTACGTGATGAGGTATTGCTTTATAGCAACCTTACTTTGGGGTCCTTGGTGCTCTCTGAGCATGCTGGTTTTCTTGCAGACAGTTCATTACCCAACTAGGTAACATCATCAGTGCTGGAAAGGGAATAGGTTTTACCAGGGGTAGTCAACCTTGGCTCTTTCATGACTCGTGGACTTCAATTCCCAGAATTCCTGAGGCAGCTTAGCTGGCTCAGGAATTTTGGGAATTGAAGTCCACGAGTCATAAAAGAGCCAAGGTTGACTACCCCTTGGTTTGACTCTCTCCCTTCTAGCACCGATGAGGTTACATTGTTGGGTAATAAAACATCTGCAAGCAAACCACCAAGCACAGAGAGAAGCTATATAACAGATTAAGCGTTGGAAGGGACTTTGGAGGTCATGTAGTCTAACCCCCTGCTCAAGCAGGAGATCCTATACCATTCCGGCTATCCAGTCTTTTCTTAAAAGCTTCCAGTGATGGAGCATTCACAACTTCTGAAGGCAAAACCGTTCCACTGATTAATCGTTCCAACAGTCAGGAAGTTTCTCCTTAGTTGTAGGTTGGTTCTCTCCTTGATTAGTTTCCATGCATTGCTTCTTTCCTTGCTATCTGGTGCTCTGGAGCAGGGCTTTCCCACCTTTTCACAGATTGTACCACTTTGGGGACATGACAATATTCGAGGACCACCAGTGCTTAGCAAGGTGTCAAAAACTTGATGACACCCCCCCAAAAGGGGGGAAAGTAGCGGTTTTAATTTCTTTGGTGGCAGTTCCTTTGCTGAATCCTTTTCCCTTTGCGCTGATGAATGTATGATGAATTTATCCATGTTTGTTAATATGCATTATTACTTTGATTGTCAGGTGGCTGGTTGGCCATTCTTCCTTTCTCCCTCTCCTCTCTCTCTCTCATTCATACCCTACTCCTTCATTGATCCCTCTGCTTCTCTCACAGAAGCATCTCCTCTCCTCTCCTCTCCTTCTTTATCCCCTTCTCTTTCTCTGTCATCCTTTCCTACCAAAACCTCCTCCTTTTATATCCTTTCTTCTTTCCACCCTCCTCCTCCTTTTCTGTTCTGGGTGCACTGGGGGTGCCCATCAGCACGTAGCCGCATGCTGATGGGCTACATGCTGATCCTGGGGCTTCTGCTGAGGCTTCTGGGGCTTCTGCTGAGCCCCAACAGCCCTGCAGCTGTCTCTCCTACAGCTCATTCCTCTTCCCCACTACTCTTGTTTAGGACGGTTGCGTACCACCTGCCAGGTGCCAAAGTACCACAGGTGGTACGTGTACCACCAGTTGAAAAGCCCTGCTCTGGAGAATAGTTTGTCTCCCTCTTCTTTGAGATATTGGAACACCTGCTATCATGTCATCCCAGTCTTTCTCTTCATTAAACTAGACATACCCAATTCCAGCAACCGTTCCTTATATGTTTTAGCCTCCAATCCCCTGTTCATCTTTGTTGCTCTTCTCTGTGCTCTTTCTAGAGTCTCAACATCTTTTCTTTTCTTTTTTTGTAATGTGGTGACCAAAACTGGATGCAGTATTCCAAGTGTGATCTTACTAAGACTTTTATAAAGTGGTACTAACATTTGACGTGATCTTGATTTCTGGGAGATCAACAAGCAAGAGATAAATTAAACTAATGACACTGTTTGATCTAGTTTGCAAACTTCTTCTTCATTTAGCCAAGGCTTTTAATCCTCACCCCAATATAATTTGTATATTGTGGTTCTCTCAACTCAGATTTTTTTTTTAAAGTAATTTAATTAAAAACTGCTGACCCTAGGACATCCCTCACCTTAAAGGGATACATTGGATTTTTGAAAAATACTGCAAAAGGAAAAAAAAGAATTAATATGCAATATGCCTTAGTTGATTAAATAAAATATGGCCTTCTCTTAGATGGAACAACTCAGCTAGAATATTCTTGCACAGCTTTGTTTTTGCCTTCTGGAGGATGGTGGATTTTTCCCTTCTTTTTGTAACCTTGATAGGTATCATCACAAACAACTGCAGTACAATTAAAGGACTGCAAATTAAAGTTTATGAAAATCAACACCATGTTTTTCCCCCCTCTTCCTTGGTTTAATCTGCCCATGAATCAAGTTGATAATGTGCTTATAGCTAAATAGATCTATAAACAGTTGATTGGTGGTGATGGTAATTAGAAGATTTTATGCTTATAATGTGATTAATCTTTAAATTATAATGCAAATTTCATCCTTCAGCAGGGGCATAGAGTAAAGAATCTTGTAAATCATCTCTTGTATGTCACTTTATCTTTTAAAAAGTCCTCATTTCAATGAATATGAACCGTTGAGCATTTAAGCACAAGCTGGTAGCAATGGATAGTTAAAAAGACAATTATTTAGCTCTCTTGATAACATGCTTAGAGGATATATTAACTTATGCTTAAGTTACAATAGAGCAGAGAAGTCCAGAATGACATTCTTATTTCTGGCTGATTACCAGAATTCATAGAACCATAGCATCATAGGGTTGGATAGAAACCTTGGAGATCTTCTAGTCCAACCCCTTATCCAAGACAGGAGACTTTATACCATCCCAGACAGATGTGTGTCCAATCTTTTCTTGAAAAGCCTCCAGTGATGGAACACCCACAACTCCAGGAGGCAAACTGTTCCATTGACTAATTTCATTGTTAGGAAATTCCTCGTTCCTTTTGAACTGGATCTCCCTCTGATCAGCTTTCACCCATTGCTTCTTGTTAATATATATATATATATATATATATATATATATATATATATATATATATATATATATGGATCATTGGAGCTGGGTGGCATATAAGTTTAATAATGAATAAATAAAAAGTTGAAACAATCAGCTTTCCCAATGCATCTTTTGACCTGAAGTTTTGTACATTTGGAGAATAGAACAGAACAGAATATAATACAATCAGAGTTGGAAGGGACCTTGGAGGTCATCTAGTCCAACTCCCTGCTCAGGCAGGAAACCCTATACCATTTCAGACAAATGGTTGTCCAGTCTCTTCTTAAAAACTTCCAGTGTTGGAGCATTCACAGATTCTGGAGGCAGGTTGTTCCACTTATTAATTGTTCTAACTGTCAGGAAATTTCTCCTTAGTTCTAGGTTGCTTCTCTCCTTGATAAGTTTCCATCGGCTGCTTCTTGTCCTGCCTTCAGGCACTTTGGAGAACAGCTTGACTTCCTCTTCTTTGTGGCAACCCCTGAGATATTGGAACACTGCTATCATGTCATCCGTAGTCCTTCTTTTCATATAAACTAGACATATCGAATTCCAGCAACCATTCTTCATGTTTTATATATGCAGATGTGCAGATTCATATTTGGGATTCTTGTGGTTTGAGACCTGTCTCTCCAAAAATGAAGAGAAGCAGAGAGAGAACTGCTCAGTTCATTAATCCGATGAAGTGTACTACAGTTGCTTTTAGTAGTTGTCACAGTGACAGCATTAGGAATATTTTTCAACATGAACACAGCTTCACAGACCTGAATGAATTCAATACATTTTGTTTTGTGTTGATTTGATTTGTTTTGTTTTAACCTTTCAATTATTACTCTGGCTTACAAGAAGAGCTTTCTTTGTTCTTAGCTTTTATAAAACTATTGTGCTCTTCTTGCTGACCCAAACTTGTTAGTAGAAATACAGAATTGGACATTACAGATGGCCAAACAATCAGAGTAATCTTTCTTTGGAATAACATCTTGATTTAGAATACATTTCTTAGCAATGCATTATAGCATTGGATAAAATTTGCTAGGGGAAAAACAGTCTTTTCAGAATTGTATATGATCTGCCTTGTATGTTTATAAGGTAGTAGCCTAATGTGATCTAATGTGTGTCTTTTCTGAATGAGTATAATTAGCACAAACACACAGAGAGGTACAGAGAGAGAGAAAGAGGGAAAGATAGAGAGAGAGAAAGAAAGAGAGAAAGAAAGACAGACAGACAGAAAGAGAGAGGAGAAAGGGGGAGAGAGAAAAAAGAGAGAAAAAAACAGAAAGAAAGAGAGAAAGAGAAAGAAAGAAAAAGAGAGAAAGAAAGAGAGGAGAGAGAGGGAGAGAGAGAGAAAGAGAGAAAAAGACAGAGAGAGAGAGAGAGAGAGAGAGAGAGAGAGAGAGAGAGAGAGAGAGAGGGGCTATCTGCTGTGAAGATGTTTTGTTTTGTTTTGTTGACTTGATAGCACTTTCTCAAACTTTAAATTTAAATTTTGGCTTCTCTCCACCTCCAATAAATAATTATTGTTATTTCTAGATTGTGTTTTCCTTCTTCTGTATATCTGGGTCTACAAGAAAATTGGAACATCCACCTGGATAATAATTTACAGTATGTGTCAGTGATGTATCATAAACACATATGCACTGTAAGATCTTTTCATTACTCTGTCATATAGAAAAGGTGATATATTCCACCTGGCCCTGTTACCTGGTGATAGAAAGTTCTCTTTCATTCTTCTCCATCATGTAATAAATCAACAAGCACCATACACTCTCTTATTTGGCTTTGACTTGTCTACATCACTGAGTTGTTAAAAAAGGGAAAACTCAGAACTTTGTAAGCAAAGGCACTTTGTAAGCACATAAAATTTGGAGAAGCGACAATATCTGCACCACATAAAGCCGACTGAGCTAGGATGATCTAATGCCGTGTCCTTTTGCTATGAGTTTCCTTTAAAAAAAACCATGGAATTCTCTCACAGGGATTGTACTACAGAACGAGCTTTCTGTCGAGGGCATTAGCAGAATAAACAGTTGAACAACGTATGGATGGGTAGACCTCAATTTACAACAGTTCATTTAATAACCGTTCAAAGTTACAACAGCATTGACTTATGACTATTTTTCACGGTTACAATCTTTGCAGTGTCCCCCCAGGATCGTGTGATCAAAATTCAGAATGCTTGGCAACTAGTTCATACTTACGACCGTTGCAGCATCCCGGAGTCATGAGACTCTAGAAAGAGTGCAGAGAAGAGCAACAAAGATGATTAGGGGACTGGAGGCTAAAACATATAAGGAACGGTTGCTGGAATTGGGTATGTCTAGTTTAATGAAGAGAAGGATGAGGGGGGACATGATAGCAATGTTCCAATATCTCAGGGGCTGCCATAAAGAAGAGGGAATAAAGCTATTTTCCAAAGCACCTGAAGGCAGGACAAGAAACATTGGTTGGAAACTGACCAAAGAGAGAAGCAATCTGGAATTAAGGAGAAACTTCCTGACAGTGAGGACAATTAACCAGTGGAATAGCTTCCCTCCAGACATTCTGGGTGCTCCATCACTGGAGGTTTTTAAGAAGAGAATAGACAGTCACTTGTCTGAGATGGTATAGGTTCTCCTGCTTGAGCAGGGGGCTGGACTAGAAGACCTCCAAGATCCCTTCCAGCTCTATTCTATTAGAAGTAGAAAAGAAACAAAACAAAACAAAAGGCATTATCAACATCAGACCTCAACTAATATAAACTAGCCATTTCTATAACATCAAATCTACCTAATCAGTAAAGCCCAAAACCAAAGTTTCATTTTTTCTTTCTATCTCAAACACAAAGTCCAGAAGTGGTTTCCATGTAGCAATAAAAGTATATGCTTTTTATTTATTTCTTCTCCCTTCTCTCACTTTTCTATTCCCTTTTCCCTTCCCTACTATTTATTTTGGTATTTTAATGGTATACTATAAAACAATAGTAGTAGTAGTAGTAGTAGTAGTAGTAGTAGTAGTAATAGTAGTAATAATAATAATAATAATAATAATAATAGTAATAATAATAATAATAATAAAAAATAGAAATAGAAAGACTGTGTCAAAAGCAAGCAAGGGTAATACCAATAGTAATAGGCTCCTTGGGTGCAATCCCAAAACAACTGGAGCACCACTTGAACACCATTGGCATTGACAAATTCACTATTAGTCAATTGCAAAAGGCGGCCTTACTAGGAACTGCTTCCATCCTGCGACGATATCTGTAATACCATCAAACAGCCACATCTGCCTATCCCAGGTCCTGGGTAAGGACTCGATAGGTAGACAAAATGCCAAATCCAGTCTGAACATCTGGCTGACTGTGCAATGATCCATAGTAATAATAATAATAAACTGTAATAGGAGAGTTGGCTGTGGTGAGTTGGCCACGGTGAATTGTCATTGTTGTTGTTAGTTGCAAAGTCATGTCCGACCCATCGCGACCCCATGGACAACGTTCCTCCAGGCCTTCCTGTCCTCTACCATCTTCTGGAGTCCATTTAAGCTCACGCCTCCTGCTTCAGGGACTCCATCCAGCCACCTCATTCTCTGTCGTCCCCTTCTTCTATTGCCCTCAATCTTTCCCAGCATCAGGCTCTTCTCCAGGGATTCCTTCCTTCTCATTAGGTGGCCAAAATACTTGAGTTTCAACTTCAGGATCTGGCCTTCTAAAGACCAGTCAGGGTTGAGCTCCTCTAGGACTGACCGGTTTGATCGAATTGTCATAGACTCAACTAGAGAACCCTTGTTAGCTTTTCCATGACATTAATTGCTATTGATTCATTTGCTAGGCATCAACCCAGCTACCTTGGTTTTTCTTTTTTCTTCCTAAACCAACATAATACTCATTTATTTATGTTTTCACCTCCTTTCATACTTTTATGAATGGCACAGCCTATCTTACTGAAACAAAATAATGGCAGCTTAATTTATCAATTACATACCAAGCACAATAAGGACCTGAGAAAAGTAAATATATAGGAGATGTAGGTTGGGAGAAAAAAGAGGTTAGGTAGGCTAATATTTTGCTTGAGTGGATAGTAATTGTTCATTAATATTTTGTTCAGTCTTTCGGCAAGCTGATAGCAATTAAGAATGGTTACAAAAGAAAGGATAATGACATGTTTTTGTCACACACAGAAGCACAAGAAAGAATTCCCCGTGTTTTCAAGAAATGCCTTGAAATTGCACCAATGGCTGTTGCTAGTTTCCTCTCTACCCCTAGAAATCTATCAATCGCAGCCAATATTTATATCTCGGAGAGGATGGCTTTAAAAAAATAAAAAATGATTGGTGCTGGGGAGCTCATTGTTATTGTGCCAAAACATCTTCGTTTGTTTTTTGAGCATCTGTAGTTGGATAAACCTCAGTAGCGGTTGGTAGAAGTAGCCCGTGTTGAATAAGAACGTAAGAGGTAGTCGCATGGACAGAGAAAGGAGGATGTGACTGAGTGAGATTTGTGATGGACAGTTTCAACCCACCTGCCACTTTGCAAACGCCAGCACATAAGCAAGTAGGGTCCACAGCAAACCATGGCAATGACAGCAGATGCAAAGTGATGACACCCCATAGTTGCCAAGATTACATCTGCCATAAATCTTGCCATTTGTCCATTTTCATTGACCTTGGGGAGGTCCATGTGTGGAAATGCTGTCTCATAGATGGGGTCAGGGCAAAAAGGTTAAGATTTCACTTAATTTTATTAATTGAATCTATTTCAGTGAATGAAGAAACCAATATTTAGTTAAATCCAAAATGCTGAGATTTTACAATGCCTCTGTCTTTCTGCCTACATGCTTGCCTACCTGCCTGCTTAACCCATCCGTCCGTCCATCCATCCATCCACCCACCCTCCCATCCACCCACCCACCCACCTATCTATCTATCTATCTATCTATCTATCTATCTATCTATCTATCTATCTATCTATCTATCTATCTATCTATCCACCTACCTGCTCACAAATCCATCCCTATCCACCCACCCATCTATCTATCTATCTATCTATCTATCTATCTATCTATCTATCTATCTATCTATCCACCTACCCGCTCACAAATCCATCCCTATCCACCCATCCACCTATCTATCTATCTATCTATCTATCTATCTATCTATCTATCTATCTATCTATCTATCTATCTATCCACCTACCCACTCACCCATCCATCATCTCACCCATCCATCCATCCATCCATCCATCCATCCATCCATCCATCCATCCATCCATCCATCCATCCATCCATCCATCTATCTATCTATCTATCTATCTATCTATCTATCTATCTATCTATCTATCTATCTATCCACCTACCTGCTCACAAATCCATCCCTATCCACCCACCCACCCACCTATCTATCTATCTATCTATCTATCTATCTATCTATCTATCTATCTATCTATCTATCCACCTACCCGCTCACAAATCCATCCCTATCCACCCATCCACCTATCTATCTATCTATCTATCTATCTATCTATCTATCTATCTATCTATCTATCTATCTATCTATCTATCTATCTATCTATCTATCTATCCTACCTACCCACTCACCCATCCATCAACTCACCCATCCATCCATCCATCCATCCATCCATCCATCCATCCATCCATCCATCCATCCATCTATCTATCTATCTATCTATCTATCTATCTATCTATCTATCTATCTATCTATCTATCCACCTACCCGCTCACAAATCCATCCCTATCCACCCATCCACCTATCTATCTATCTATCTATCTATCTATCTATCTATCTATCTATCTATCTATCTATCTATCTATCTATCTATCTATCTATCTATCTATCCACCTACCCACTCACCCATCCATCCACTCACCCATCCATCCATCCATCCATCCATCCATCCATCCATCCATCCATCCATCCATCTATCTATCTATCTATCTATCTGGTTTAAAAGTTAAGGACTATCTGTACAAGTAATTGAACTTGACATATTGACTAATATGAAAACCTGAGGTGGGGGGAGAAACATATGGATGGGTTTATCCATCCTTACTAGCTCCTTGATATCCACATTTGGAATCTCATGGCAGAAACTCAAATACTGTTAGAAAATAATTAATCTTGATTGAGTTTGGTCTAAAGGAGGGGGAAAAAAAATAAAACCAATAGGCCTTTCTCAAGGACGTTCTTGGATTCCCTTGGAATTATTACTTCAAAGAAATCCAGATTTTTGTTGTCCCCACCCCCCTACAAAAAGGGTTTCTGGAGAATCAAAGGAAGGCTATGTTGCTTTTCTGAAAATTCCTCACTTTGAATAGGCCCGGAAAGCTTTTGTAAGATAAGAGCCGAGACATCGCAGAGGGGGTTAATTAAGCTTTTCTTTCATTGTTCAGACAGCTGGGTAATTTAAGAGTTACCATGCTAATCCTTCAAGGCTAGATTTCCTTCAGCACTTGGCCAAAATAAAGCGGGCAGTGATTGCTGTACGAATTCCTCAGATTTTAAAGGCACTTCCACACCAAACCTTTTATAATAAAGGCAGAGTTGAGCAAAGTCTTTTGACTTTGAAGATATTAGCACAGTGTTTCTCAACCTTGACAATTTTAAGGCATGTGGACTTCAACTCCCAGAATTCCATAGCCAGCAATGCTGGCTGTGGAATTCTGGGAGATGAAGTCCACGTGCCTTAAAATTGTCAAGGTTGAGAAACACTGTATTAGCAAGAACTGTGTGGGTACTGAATAAACAGACTGAAGAACAGAATCATAAATATTATATAGGTAACAATTATAGAGCAGTTAAAGAGAAGCAGTTTGGTCTAGTGGTTAAAGGCACCAGGCTGGAAGCCAGGAGACTGAATTTTAGTCATGCCTTAGGTAGAAAAGCCATCTGGCCAGTCACCAGGAGATGGTGAGTTCTAGTCCCACCTTAGGTATGGAACCCAGCTGGGTGCCTTTGGGCCAATCACCAGGAGATGGTGAGTTCTAGTCCCACCTTATTTAGGAAAGCCATCTGGGTGATTTTGGGCCAATCACCAGGAGATGGTGAGCTCTAGTCCCACCTTAAGTAGGAAAGCCATCTGGGTGATTTTGGGCCAGTCACCAGGAGATGGTGAGTTCCAGTCCCACCTTAGGTAGGAAAGCCATCTGGGTGACTTTGGGCCAATCACCAGGAGATGGTGAGTTCTAGTCCCACCTTATTTAGGAAAGCCATCTGGGTGATTTTGGGCCAGTCACCAGGAGATGGTGAGCTCTAGTCCCACCTTAAGTAGGAAAGCCATCTGGGTGATTTTGGGCCAGTCACCAGGAGATGGTGAGTTCCAGTCCCACCTTAGGTAGGAAAGCCATCTGGGTGACTTTGGGCCAATCACCAGGAGATGGTGAGTTCTAGTCCCACCTTATTTAGGAAAGCCATCTGGGTGATTTTGGGCCAGTCACCAGGAGATGGTGAGCTCTAGTCCCACCTTAAGTAGGAAAGCCATCTGGGTGATTTTGGGCCAGTCACCAGGAGATGGTGAGTTCCAGTCCCACCTTAGGTAGGAAAGCCATCTGGGTGACTTTGGGCCAATCACCAGGAGATGGTGAGTTCTAGTCCCACCTTAAGTAGGAAAGCCATCTGGGTGATTTTGGGTCAGTCACCAGGAGATGGTGAGTTCTAGTCCCACTTTAGGTAGGAAAGCCATCTGGGTGACTTTGGGCCAATCACCAGGAGATGTTGAGTTCCAGTCCCACCTTATTTAGGAAAGCCATCTGGGTGCCTTTGGGCCAATCATCAGGAGATGGTGAGCTCTAGTCCCACCTTAAGTAGGAAAGCCATCTGGGTGATTTTGGGCCAGTCACCAGGAGATGGTGAGTTCCAGTCCCACCTTAGGTAGGAAAGCCATCTGGGTGACTTTGGGCCAATCACCAGGAGATGGTGAGTTCTAGTCCCACCTTAAGTAGGAAAGCCATCTGGGTGATTTTGGGCCAGTCACCAGGAGATGGTGAGCTCTAGTCCCACCTTAGGTAGGAAAGCCATCTGGGTGACTTTGGGCCAATCACCAGGAGATGGTGAGCTCTAGTCCCACCTTAAGTAGGAAAGCCATCTGGGTGATTTTGGGCCAGTCACCAGGAGATGGTGAGCTCTAGTCCCACCTTAAGTAGGAAAGCCATCTGGGTGATTTTGGGCCAGTCACCAGGAGATGGTGAGTTCCAGTCCCACCTTAGGTAGGAAAGCCATCTGGGTGACTTTGGGCCAATCACCAGGAGATGGTGAGTTCTAGTCCCACCTTATTTAGGAAAGCCATCTGGGTGATTTTGGGCCAGTCACCAGGAGATGGTGAGCTCTAGTCCCACCTTAAGTAGGAAAGCCATCTGGGTGATTTTGGGCCAGTCACCAGGAGATGGTGAGTTCCAGTCCCACCTTAGGTAGGAAAGCCATCTGGGTGATTTTGGGCCAGTCACCAGGAGATGGTGAGCTCTAGTCCCACCTTAAGTAGGAAAGCCATCTGGGTGATTTTGGGTCAGTCACCAGGAGATGGTGAGTTCTCGTCCCACCTTAGGTAGGAAAGCCATCTGGGTGACTTTGGGCCAATCACCAGGAGATGTTGAGTTCCAGTCCCACCTTAGGTAGGAAAGCCATCTGGGTGATTTTGGGTCAGTCACCAGGAGATGGTGAGTTCTAGTCCCACCTTAGGTATGAAACCCATCTGGGTGACTTTGGGCCAATCACCAGGAGATGGTGAGTTCTAGTCCCACCTTAAGTAGGAAAACCCTCTGGGTGACTTTGGGCCAGTCACCAGGAGATGGTGAGTTCTAGTCCCACCTTAGGTATGGAAGCCAGCTGGGTGACTTTGGGCCAATCACCAGCCCAACTTACCTCACAAATTTGTTTTTCTGGGAAAAATAGGAGGAAGAAGGAATATTAGTGATGTTTGCCACTTTGAGCTATTGATAAAAACAATAAAGGCAGGACACAAATCTTATTTATACAAAGCTAGGATTGATCAGGTCACATCTGTGTTTTTCAATAACGCACCATGTTAATAAAACTACTCCAAATGTTTAAAGGCTACGATTACTATTTTGTGTTGATTCTTTAATTTTCTTCTGGTTTCTTTAAAGTTCCAAACAGAATTTAGAATTAAAAGACCAGGCAAGTTTTAATGTTACTTCCTATGTTTCCAAAAATCTTTGTAGGAAATCATGATATTTCCTAGACTGGTAAAATATATTTGTGCTGTCATCCGTCTTTGTTTTGCCTTGGTTTTTATAGAGAGTGAGATTTAGTTCTTCTATATTTAAAGTGTATGTTATAGTTAAAGGATATGGAGGAATCGCTGTATGTGAAGAATTTAGTCATCCCAATGGAGTTTTAAACTGTTTTTAATTTTCTCTATGTCTGTCTGAACAGCTGGAAGGAGAGTGACGTTGAAATGTTAGTAAATAAAATTAACATGTTAAAAATCTCTTTTTTTAGAGCCTATTCATAGAAGTAACTGCTAGTTTCTTACATCAATATTTACTTGCAAAGGATTTTACCACTCTGGAGCATTCACTTTTTCAGAAGCAACCCATGAGCTAGGCCAAAGGATCTTCTATTATTTTTTTTTTAACAACAACTTTAAAAACAACATGTGTTTCATGTTACATATGGAATTCATTCCATGCTAATCCATCAACATTTGTAACTAATGGTTGGAGTAGTCTGCCAAGAATTCAAGTGATAACAAAGCTATGCCAGAGATACCTTATCCAAGTGAAAGTACAATATAGAATAATGACCAAATACATCCATTTGTATTTTATAATGCAATAAGAATTGGGGCTTTGCTTTAAGAATGCTCCAATAATTTGGTTAAATCCAAAATTCTGAGATTTTACAATGCCTCTCTGTTTGTCTGTCTGCCTGCCTGCCTAATCCATCTATCCATCCATCCATCTACGTCCATCCATCCGTCCATCCATCCATCCATCCATCCATCCATCCATCCATCCATCCATCCATCCATCCATCCATCCATCTATCTATCTATCTATCTATCTATCTATCTATCTATCTATCTATCTATCTATCTATCTATCTATCTACCCAACCACCTATACATCCATCCATCTGTCCATCCATCTGTTCACCCACCCACCCACCCACCCACCCACCCACTTATCTATCTATCTATCTATCTATCTATCTATCTATCTATCTATCTATCTATCTATCTATCTATCTATCTATCTATCTATCTATCTATCTATCTAATCACTTACCCATCCATCAGTCAGTCCATCCATCCATCCATCCATCCATCCATCCATCCATCCATCCATCCATCCATCCACCTACCTACCTACCTACCTATCTATCTATCTATCTATCTATCTATCTATCTATCTATCTATCTATCTATCTATCTATCTATCTATCTATCTATCTATCTATCCACCCCACCTACCTACCGACCTACCTGTAAAAGTTTAAGAAAAATGCACATGCATGAAAGTAATGTACAAAAATATAAACTGCTACTTCTCATGTCAATATAACTTTTTTTAAAAAGGGGACAATATTCTATGATTGAGTCTTCTCAAGTCTGCTTCTGCCTTCCTTCTAGTCTTTCATGAAAATTTGAGAACTCAGATAGCATTTGGCTGGGAATCTAGTAGACCATTCCATCTTCACCATTTGTTTTCCCTAAGTTTATTGACTAACTAAACCAGTATTGTCCCCCCCTCTTTTCTGAGAAATAATAGTATAATATGGGGCCCATGGTGCTCTCTGAGTCTGGTGGTTTTCTTGCAGATATTTCCTCACCAAATTAGGTAAGATGTTCAGTGTTAGATAGCAAATACCACTCTTGTCTGGCACTGATAATCTTGCCTAGTTTGGTAATGAAATGTCAGCAAGAAAACAAACAAGGACCCCACAATTCAACCTTGTGCTACAAAATAGTTTCTTCTAAAGACCACATCTGGTTTGGGTCACCTTATCACAAAAGAGATGTTGAGAGTTTGGAAAAAAAATCAGAGAAGAGCAACTAGGATGATCAAAGGCCTGGAGAATAAAACATACAAAGAACGGCTGCGGGACTTGGGTTTGGCTAGTCTAAAGAAAAGAAGAAACAGGGGAGACATGTTAGTAGTGTTCTGGTATTTGGGGGGCTGCCACAAGGCAGCGGGGCCCAGGTTGTTCACCAAAGCACCAGAGGAAAGGATGAGAGACAATGGTTGGAAATTGACCAACGAGAGAAGCAACCTAGAATTAAGGAGAAACTTCCTGACAGTGAGGACAATCAACCAGTGGAACAGCTTGTTTTCAGAAATTGTGGGATTACTGGAGATTTTTAAGAAGAGACTGGACGTTCACCTATCTGAGATGGTATAGGTTCTCCTGCTTGAGCAGGGGGCTGGACTAGAAGATCTCCAAGGTCCCTTCCAGCTCTATTCTATACTAGTAGTCATAGTTTCCCAAATGCTGAAATCCTTCATTATTCAAATCATTCTTTCCTCGTTACAGTTTAGAAGTTTGAAAGATCTTCTCTGTGGATGGTTTTCAGTGTATTACATTTTTACTTTTACCCAGGACATTGCATGCCTTGTTTCTCTCTCTTCTCCCCCTCCACTTTTAGTAGGTTTATTAATTTAGATTTAAAACTCTCAAAACCTCTGATAACCTTTTAGAGGGATGGACATACTGCAGCAGTTAATCCACTTACCCAACAGACAGAGAGCTTTGCTTGTTTTCCTGAAAAAAAAATGTTTCTCCATGAGATCATCTGGGACTCTTTCCTCCTGCATCTCCTCCACTTTCACCTGAAGCCTCCGTGTGTGTGTGTTGGCAAGTGGGATTTGTTCTTTATGTATTTATGAAAAGTTGGATGGTGATCTGCTGGGCGTCTCCCAGATTCCTATGTATATGCTAAATAAAATGCACAGGTCTCTCGTTCTAATTTTGAGGAACGAGAGAGAGCAGAGATTTTCACTAGGCTTAGAGGCATCTCAGTAGCTTTCATTACCCAGCTTTTAATAACCTGTTCTGCTGCATAGCTAATCAAGAGGAGATGCATTTATGAGACTTAAAAAGTCAGGGCTGGAACACACAATCAACTTGTGTGCCAGTTGTTTTCCAGACACCATTTAAGATGTTGATATTAATCTTTAAAGCCCTAAATGACCTCAGGCCCCATCTGACAAATTGCCTCTCCTGCTTTCAGAACTGTCTGGATGTTAAGTTCTGCAGAAAAGGCTCTCTTGAAGCTCACTCTGCTTTCAGAGGTCTGTTTACTGTACAAATGCTTTCTCCTGCAAGACCTCCCCAGGGGCAAAAATCTACCGTCTTTGGCCTCCACCGTCTCTTCTTTTCAAATGTACACTTTGATCTTAGTCATCAAACCAAGAAGCTGAGAGATACAGTATTTCTTCCCTCTTTTTTTTGTTTTTGTTTTGTTTTATTTTGGGTTTTGTTTTGACCCAGCCTTTAAAATGGTTAACTGTTAATGATTTTAAGCCTGGCTTTTAAGAGTAGAGTAGAGTAGAGTAGAGTAGAGTAGAGTAGAGTAGAGTAGAGTAGAGTAGAGTAGAGTAGAATAGAATAGAATAGAATAGAATAGAATAGAATAGAATAGAATAGAATAGAATAGAATAGAATAGAAATGAAGAATTCAAATAGAATAGAATAGAATAGAATAGAATAGAATAGAATAGAATAGAGAAATGAAGAATTCAATGGAAATGAATGGAATAGAATAGAATAGAATAGAATAGAATAGAATAGAATAGAGAATAGAATGAAGAATGGAATGGAATAGAATAATAGAATAGAATAGAATATAGAGAGCAGAATAGAAGGAATGGAATGGAATGGAATAGAATAGAATGAATAGAATAGAATAGAATAGAATAGAATAGAATAGAATAGAATAGAATAGAATAGAATAGAATAGAATAGAATAGAATAGAATAGAATAGAATAGAATAGAATAGAATGGAATAGAATAGAATAGAATAGAATAGAATGAAGAATTGGAATAGAATAGAATAGAATAGAATAGAATAGAATAGAATAGAATAGAAGAATAGAATAGAATAGAATAGAATAGAATAGAATAGAATAGAATAGAATAGAATAGAATAGAATAGAATAGAATAGAATAGAATAGAGAAATGAAGAATTCAAATGGAATGGAATGGAATGGAATGGAATAGAATAGAATAGAATAGAATAGAATAGAATAGAATAGAATAGAATAGAATAGAATAGAATAGAGAAATGAAGAATTCAAATGGAATGGAATGGAATGGAATGGAATGGAATAGAATAGAATAGAATAGAATAGAATAGAATAGAATAGAATAGAATAGAATAGAATAGAGAAATGAAGAATTCAAATGGAATTGAATGGAATGGAATGGAATGGAATAGAATAGAATAGAATAGAATAGAATAGAATAGAATAGAATAGAATAGAATAGAATAGAGAATAGAATAGAATAGAATAGAATAGAATAGAATAGAATAGAATAGAAAATATGGAATGGAATGGAATATAAAATATGAATAGAATAGAATAGAATAGAATAGAATCAGAATAGAATAGAATAGAATAGAATAGAATAGAATAGAATAGAATAGAATAGAGAAATGAAGAATTCAAATGGAATGGAATGGAATGGAATGGAATGGAATAGAATAGAATAGAATAGAATAGAATAGAATAGAATAGAATAGAATAGAATAGAATAGAATAGAATAGAATAGAATAAGGGTCTCCAATCCCCGGTCCGTGCACCATTACCAGGCTCTGACATGCCAGCAACCGGTCCTCAAAAACAAGCAAAGACTCATCCTTGGGATGCAGGCAGCACACAAAACCACACACTCTCCAATCCATGGAAAAACCTCTCTCCATGGAACCGGTCCCTGGTGCCCAAAAGGTTGGGGACCTCTGGAATAGAATAGAGCTGGAAGGGACCTTGGAGGTCTTCTAGTCCAGCTCCCTGTTCAAGCAGGTGAACCTATACCATCTCAGACAAGTTATTGTCTAGCCTCTTCTTAAAAATCTCCACTGATGGAGCGCCCACGATTTCTGGAGGCCAGCTGTTCCACTGGTTAATTGTCCTCACTGTCAGGAAGTTTCTCCTGGATTCCAGGTTGCGTGGCCTCGTTGTATTTCTCAATTGCCGTTTTCTGCGTCGGATTGAAGAAGAAAGACAGGGCATAAACGGAACAAAGAAGCATTCAGGGAAATGTTGTTCTACGTTCACTCGCTCGCAATACTTCTGCACGACACAAACACAAGCAGTGAGGTACTTCACGTCTGATGTCTGGTTTTAGTGACCCTGCTGGGTTTGTTTTACCCGGCTTCTTAAATTAGTTTTAATTGCTGTGGTTTTGAAGTGTTATTGCCATGTCAGTCACCAAAGCTCAGCAGAACAATTATCAGGCATCAGACGTGGCTGCTTTTAACTTTCTGCAGGAGTTCAGACATGCTGAAGGCTTCGTAGTCTGGAGCAGAGACAACTCTAATTCTACCAGGTAATCTTCTCTGCATGTTGCCAGATCTAGATAATCCAAACCAAAGCTGGCAGGAGAGCTTTCTCTCTGTTGGCATAAGTCTCTTGTTATTTTTCTCAGCGAGTGGCTTTGAAAGACTTCAGAATTGCTCAGACGATACTGTTTTTGGCTAATGGTCCTTCCAGTCAATCCAGCCGGTCATTTTAGCCTTTGAAGTTTAATTGCATTGAGGGTCTTCTACCCCGTTACTTTATATTATGGCTGGAAGGAGATGTGTGATTGTTGGTTTTTCTGGGTGTTTAAAAGAGGATGATCTATCCTTCTCTGCTCTTGGTTCAATTTTGTTTTCTGCCCAAGTAGGTTTTGTTGTAGCTGAAGAGCCTGCAAAAGCTCTTGTACCAGAAATCAATCATTCACTCAATCAATCACTCACTCACTCAATCAATCAATCAATCATATCTTCCTTCCTTCCCTCCCTCCCTCCCTCCCTCCCTCCCTCCCTCCCTCCCTCCCTCCCTTCCTTCCTTCCTTCCTTCCTTCCTTCCTTCCTTCCTTCCTTCCTTCCTTTTCTCCCTTCCTTTCTCTTTCACTCTTTATCTGTGTCTTTCTCTCCTTCCTCCTTCTTATTCTTCCTCTCTTCCCTTTCCCTCTTCTCTTTTACTTCTGTTTTATTTTCTATCTCTGGGCTTCTTATTGCTTCTTTTGTGATTTTTTTTTTGACTCACATGCAACTCATTTGTGACTGGAAGATTTTAAGTTAATGTTGCACCACTATGTCACTATTTGAGGATTTCCTAGCTATTTGCATATTACCATCACCAGAGCTTCAGAAATTAGCTGTGACAGTCTGAGCAACAAATATCTTAAACACAAAGGTCTGCTTCTTTAATTGTAACCTGACCTTGTGAAGCTCTAGAACAATAGTTCTAGACAACAATGGTGCAGCAGTTAGAGTGTAGTACCGCAGGCCACTTTAGCTGACTGTGTTCAGCAGGTCAGCGGTTCAAATCTCACCGGCTCAAGGTTGACTCAGCCTTCCATCCTTCCGAGGTAGGTAAAATGAGGACCCAGATTGTTGGGGGCAATGTAAATATATATATACGGTGTACACCAGTAAGCAATGTGTGTGTGTGTGTGTGTGTGTGTATACACACACACACACACACACACACACACATATTGCTTACTGGTGTACACTGCTTACTGGTGTACACCGCTTAGAGAGTGCTTGCACTTAAAGCGGTATATAAGTCTCATAAATAAATAAATAAACAGGGGTCTTCAAACTTGGCCCTTTTATGACTTGTGGACTTCAACTCCCAGAATTCCTCAACCAGGCACACTGGCTAAGGAATTCTGGGAGTTGAAGTCCACAAGTCATAAAAGGGCCAAGTTTGAAGAACCCAGCTCTAGAAAATTATGACCTGTTAGTTCAGGGGTGTCAAACTGCAAAACCGTGCCCACCCCACTGCCAGCAATGGAAAAAGGGGCATGATATGTCACGTGACGTTACGAGTTTGACATCCCTGCAGTTAGTTTGAGAAGTTTGGCTCCTTAGAAATGATGTGCAATAGAGATTTTAGTTCTTCCACATCTGCAGCCACTCCAGGACTATCATAAATGCTGCAAAAAGAAAATTGCAATTAGAATGCACATATTTCATTGGGAAGGCATTTGCTGGTATTCATACCCTACTCATTTAAATTCTGAGGACCAGCTTTGGTGAGTTGAACATTATGGCTCTTAATTTGGGGTCAAATATTTCTATATTCAGGCCAGTGATGAGAAAGGGGGGGGGACTCAATATGCTTTCAAGGAGGAGAGGGAAAAGAGAGAGAGAGAGAGAGAGATGTTTTGAGGCCATTTAATAATGCATCAGTCTGTGAAGGTGATAAAATAGTTCTGAAAGACATCAACCAATTTAGATCGCAGACTATTACTCAAAGAGTTACAAGAAGAGAGATCTAGCTTGAAGCAACCTCTGCACTTGGATAAGGAGGCTGTGAGGGAGGAGAGCTGGGCTGAGATTTGGCTGTCTCCAAATTAGGTCATCCTGGCTAGGAAGAGATCAAGATTTGGCTTCATCACACATCTTTTTTCTGTTTCTACAAACATTGCTGCCTGATTTTTTTTTTTTTTAAGCAAGTCCTGTCAATGAGCAACTCGAAGGATTGTGCAGAAAAAGCACCACCCTTTCACCTCCTTCAATCTTCAGCAAAATTGCTTATGTGTATTGGAGAGTTCCCATTCCGAATAACCGAGGACTATTTGAAAAATGGACGGGGAGCTGAATGGGCACCTTAACGTGATTGCTGCTAGGAATATGTAATGCTCTTCTAAATCAGAGAGAGGTGACAGAAGAGATTTGATCTCTCTCTCTCTCTCTCTCTCTCTCTCTCTCTCTCTCTCTCTCTCTCTCTCTCTCTCTCTCTCTCTCTCTCTCTCTCTCTCTCTCTCTCTATATATCTATATATATATATATATATATATATATATATATATATATATATATATATATATCTGTATCTCTGTATCTCTCTCTCTCTCTCTCTCTCTCTTTTACTATATTACAGTAAAAAAGAAGCAATCACCAGGAAATAAAACACCAAGGTTTTAATAAATAAAATCAAGCTTTCGATGGCTAACATCTGCCATCATTGTCAGAATACAAGCTAGCTAGTGAGGAAACCTGCTTATAAGCATAGCCACGCCTAAACTCTACGCATGGACCTTGTAACAGGTCCAAGCTGACTAATCCATAGAGTTTAGGCGTGGCTATGCTTATAAGCAGGTTTCCATACTAGCTAGCTTGTATCCTGACGATGAGGGCAGATGCTAGCCATCGAAAGCTTGATTTTATTTATTAAAACCTTGGTGTTTTATTTCCTGGTGATTGCTTCTTTTTTACTGTAATGTATGTACCCAGGAATCGCTATTCCTCAATTTTTAATGTAATTTTTAATACATACATACATACATACATACATACATACATACATACATACATACATACATATATATCTTTCTCTCTCTCTCTCTCTCTCTTTCTCTCTCTTTCTCTCTCTCCCTCCCTCCCCCCTCTCTCTCTGTATATATCTCTGTATCTCTGTATCTCTCTCTCTCTCTCTCTCTCTCTCCTCTTTGCTCACTAACTTGCTATGTGGCTTGCAAAAATAAAGCAAAAAAAAAAAAAGCTTTGCGATTTGATAACGCCTGGAGATAGACTTCAAAATGGAGTGTCATTTGGGTAAAATCAACATGGGCAACAGGGTGAAAAAAACATAAAGCTTGCAGAAACAGGAAGGGCAACAGGGAATTAAACTACCAGGCTTCTCAGAGGAGATAACTCCATAGTTATGAAATGTCAGTGAGGAGTATCCAAGTACTATTTAGATGGATGGATGGATGGATAGGTAGGTAGGTAGGTAGGTAGGTAGGTAGGTAGGTAGGTAGGTAGGTAGGTAGATAGATAGATAGATAGATAGATAGATAGATAGATAGATAGATAGATAGATAGATAGATAGATAGATAGATAGATAGATAGATAGATAGATAGATACAGGGCATTTTTTTCCTCATGGAATGCCCAGAACGGAGTTCTGGCACCTTTTTTGGATGGAACCTTGTAGGGTAGGCAAGGCGGGTTGTGTGACATGTGTGAGTTCTGGCACCTTTTTTTTTTAAACAAAAAAAAGTACTGGATGGATAGATAGATAGATAGATAGATAGATAGATAGATAGATAGATAGATAGACAGACAGACAGACAGACAGACAGACAGACAGACAGACAGACAGACAGAAAATAAATACTATATATGTTTTCAGAACCTGAAAATATTGTTACTGCAGAAAACAATTTCAATCCATCATGCCTTGCTTATCAGCATATTTTTAAAAAATATACTGGAGAGGAGGAGAGAAAACAGATCAGAAGTTGTATGATGGAATATTCTTCCCAGTTCAGACCTATTCAGTCTTTCCTTGACTTTAGAATTAAATATCACTGTGATAACATCAACAAACCTGATACTCCTTTCTTCCCCTCTTGTCACCAAAATAACAAGGTACATTGGTCTGAGAGAGACTGACTGGCCCAAAGTCACCCATCCAGCTTTCATGCTTAAGGCTGGACTAAAACTCACAGTCTTCTGATGTTTGGTTTAAAATCACCCACCCAGCTGGCTTACATGCCTAAGGTGAAGTAAGAATTTATGGTCTCTGCGATTGACACAAAGTCCTCAAGCCAGCATTGATGCCTAAGGCGGGACTAGAACTTACTATCTCTTGGCAACTGGCTCAAAGACACTCAGCCAGCTTTCATGCCTAAGGCGGGACTAGAACTCACTGTCTCCTAATCATTGGTTGAAAATCACCCAGTTGGCTTTCATGCCTAAGGCGGGACTGGAACTCACTGTCTCCTAATGATTGGTTGAAAATCACCCAGTTGGCTTTCATGCCTAAGGTGGGACTAGAATACACTGTCATCTAATGATTGGTTGAAAATCACCCAGTTGGCTTCCATGCCTAAGGCTGGACTAGAATTCACTGTCTCCTAATAATTAGTTGAAAATCACCCAGTTGGCTTCCATGCCTAAGGCTGAACTAGAACTCACTGTCTCCTAATGATTACCGTATATGCTGGCATATAAGACGACTTCCGGAAGTGCTAAACTCGGCGCCAAAGACGGGGGTCGTCTTATACGCCGAGTCGTCTTATACGCCAGAAATACTGGTAGTTTCTGGCGTATAAGATGACATTCTAGGAATGCGGCTCGGCGACAAAGACAGGGGTCGTCTTATACGCCGGGTCGCCTAATACGCCGGCATATACGATAGTTGAAAATCACCCAGTTGGCTTTCATGCCTAAGGCAGGACTAAAATTCACTGTCTCTTGGCAGTTGGCCTAAAGTCAGTCAGCCAGCCAGCTATCATGCCTAAGGCAGATCTACAACTCACGACCTCCCAGTTTGGTGCCTTAATCAATACACCAAATTGGATTTTGTATCCTTGAGTTAGCTGTGCTTGCAAGAACAGTTAGCTAGCTGAGCGAACTCTGCAGCAAAGGCCTGTGTCACAGATAAATTTAATCTCAAATTCACCTTCCTGAATGGATAATAAAGTTGGATCAAGGCAATTGGAGTAAGACGCATGTATCTAGAACCCCAAAGCAATTCTGGAATTACTGTTGCCCTATCTGTCTTCGTAGGCTATGAATGTCAAATGATTTTGAGTATATTTGTTTTGAGCCCTGGAGATGCAAATTTGTTTCCTTTCGTTGTCAGAGACATCAGCTCTTATGCTATGCTAAACGGAGTCTTTTTGTCTTCATTTTTTAAGGACTGGGACGATTAATTCTCTTCGCTAGGACTGCGTATATTTTCCACCTGTACTGGTAAATTTCACCAGTACAGTAGAGAGAAACTCCGGCTAGTTGATACAGATTGTAATTTTTTTTTTCAAGAAATTGATCACCCACTAGATTGTTTGTGGTTGTTTAGTGCCTTGGGTCACATTGTAGCTTGTAATACTAGCACTTGATCATTCCTTTCTGTCAAGCTGAGAAACCTATCCAATATTTTTGTATATCGTCCCTCTAGAGAATGTGCCTAATAGCAGGTTGTATTTTGCTTATAATGTTGACAGTCCCAGTTAGTTGCTATGATGTGTCAGTTCCTAGAGTTTTTTTCTTTCTTTTCTTAATCTCTCTGTCTTTTAAACCTGTCTGCACACTGTGGTGTCCCTTCAGCTATCTTGTTTCAGTCTGGACATTTACGGTCCTTAAAGCTCCGTGCCAGGAAGGGTGTATGACAATTCGTCACGGCCAACTTGCTACAGTCAACTCGCCAAGGTCAACTTGCCGTGGTCAACTTTAGAATAGAATAGAGCTGGAAGGGACCTTAGAGGTCTTCTAGTCCAGCTCCCTGATGGAGCAGGAGAACCTATATCATCTCAAATGATTGTCCAGTCTCTTCTTAAAAATCTCCAGTGATGGAGCGCCCATGATTTCTGGAGGCAAGCTATTCCACTGTAAGGAAGGAAGGAAGGAAGGAAGGAAGGAAGGAAGGAAGGAAGGAAGGAAGGAAGGAAGGGAGGGAGGGAGGGAGGGAGGGAGGGAGGGAGGAAGGAAGGAAGGAAGGAATAGAAAATAGAGAATAGAATAGAGCTAGGCCATGGAGATCTTCTAGTCCATCTCCCTGCTCAAGCAGGAGAAAGTATACAATCTCAGACAAGTGATTGTCCAGTCTCTTCTTAAAAACTTCCAGTGATGGAGTGCCCACGATTTGTGAAGGCAAGTGTTCCACTGGTTGATTGTCCTCACTGTCAAGAAGTTTCTCCTTAATTTCAGGTTGCTTCTCTCCTTGATCAGTTTCCAGCCATTATTTCTTGTCCTGCCCTCTGGTGCTTTGGAGAATAACTTGACCCCCTCTTCTTTGTGGCAGCCCCTCAAATACTGGAATGTTGCTATCATGTCGCCCCTGTTTCTTCTTTTCTTTAGACTGGCCAAACCCAAGTCCTGCAGTCGTTCTTTGTATGTTTTAGTCTCTGGTTTTTTGATCTTCTTAGTTGCTCTTCTCTGAACTCTTTCCAAGGTCTCAACATCTTTTTTGTAGTTGCTGCTGGACCACCCGCCATAGCCACAACTCGCTGCAGGACCAGAGCTACACTGATATCAAAGCAATAGTGGAATAGAATAATGGAAGTAAGGATGCAAAAGGAGGGGTGGAAAATGTGAATGGCAAGAATTAAAATATTTTTACTTATTTATTTTAAATGATTAAATAGAATTGTTAAATTGTCCTGCAGCGAGTTGGCTGTGGTGAGTTGGCTGTGGCAAACTGTCCCATTCCATGTCATTCCATGTCATTCCATTACAGGATTACTACACATCTATAAAGCAGTATTCTTCTTCTTCTAATAATAATAATAATAATAATAATAATAATAATAATAATACCATCAAACATCCACATCTGCCTATCCCAGGTCCTGGGTAAGGACTCGATAGGTAGACAAAATGCAAAATCCAGTCTGAACATCTGGCTGACTGTGCGATGATCGATAATAATAATAAACTTTATTACGGTCATAGACCAGCAATAGCCATCACTTTTTTACAATATATTAAATAATAAAGTAACCCTTCAATTACAACCATTTGTTTAGTGACTATTCAAAGTTACAGTGGCACTGAAAAAAACTTACAACTGATCCCAAGCACTTATGACTGTTCCAGCATCTCCATGGTCACGGCATCAAAATCTGAGTGCTTGGCAACTGTCTGTGGATATTCTCAGTTATCCAGGTGTTCATCAGGGTTCAGTCCAAGCCGGGAATAAACAACATGGCGACTGCTTTAGAAAAAAGGTTGCAGTTTATTGACGAGGAGAGCCAGAGAAAAAGATGGCTCTGGAAGAAAAGAGAGCGAGCACATGTAGGGAGTGGGTTTTTATACCCTCTGGGGCTCTTGAGGTGATTTCCTGTTCCTGTTTGAGGCTTTGTATTTCCTGTGTCATGTATTTTGACTGTGTCCCTTTGGCATTTGGGGTTAATCCTATTATGTCCTGTCTTAGAGTTTGGGTGGGGTATGTAGATTTTAGGTGTCTTTGTCTTCTTAATTTTCTAGCTTCAACCTTCCAGAATGGTTTAGATCAGCATTTCTACAGAGCTGGTTTCTGCTGGGGGGAGGGAGACTTGAGACTATTAAGAAAACTGGGCATGCTTTTCTGCCTCTTTAAGATCCTTTGAGGAAATATATTTTTCTGCCCTTTTAATAATTTCCTTCTCTGGGGAGAGGGGCTGACTTCCCACACAGGTCCTAGTTATCCCAAAGATGCTTTTTCACGAGGCAGTTGGGCTTTCTTTTTTTTTTCTTCTTCTGCTGAAGAAGCTTCTGGGATGAGAAGCGAAACTTCTTCAAAGGAAAAAACAAGAAAGTCCAGTTGCCTTGTGAAAAAGCATCTTTGGGATGCTTGGCAACTGGTTCCTGTTTATAATGGTTGCAGGATCTTGGGGAGGACTGTGTGTCATGCAATCACCTTTTGTGACCTTCTGACGTGCAAAGTCAGTGGGGAAGCCCTGGGTTCATTTAACAACCATGTTACGAGCTTAGGATTCGCTTAAGGTCATAAAACGGAGCAACATTCACTTAACCAAGGTTTCACCCAACAATGGACATTTTCAACGTTTGCAACTTTCTCAGTCAGCTTCTTCTTTTTTTTATTGAAAAGTTTTATACAAATTTTCCATTTTATTACAATACAATATCCCTCCCTCCTTCCCCCCCACCCTAACCCTAACTCCCCCCTCACTTCCCAGAGCTGATTACAGGGTTACAAATAAGCAAACAAATTCTAACTAAGCTTATCCAACTATACCAATAACCAAATCCATAAAATACTTTAACTCAAATACAAGAAAATTTCAAAAAAAAAAATTAAAAACAAAAATTGTGGTTTTTTTGGGGGGGGAGGGTCAGGCTAGTAATCATTCTGAGTTGCCCACCCATCAGAGCACTGAGCATAGACCTAGCCTGCTTCTCTGTGCCACTCATTGACACAAACACAGCACAGAAGCCATGCCTGCAATGCCTTTAGGGGCAGAGTCAGCTTCTGACAAGCAAAGTCAAGTGTGTGCGTGTGTCTGTGGGAAGCTGGATTCGCTTAATGACTCTGTGATTCACTTAACAACTATGGCAAAATGGTCATAAATTTGGTCTTGATTCGTTTGGTAACCACCTTGTTTACCACTGGAAATTCTGGTCTCACTTATGGGTATAATTCAAGGACTATCTCTACTATGGCAACTATAAAGAATAGCCTGGAAAATCCTGTTCAGCTTGTTAGCCATGCTGTTTCTTGAGTTAACTTATTGCTGCCTTTTCATCTTATTACTCCTGTTTTACCCCCTTGGGTTTCTGGCTTATGCTTTTCCAGCTATATCAGCCTTGGGGAAAATCCTGGATACTGAAGTCCAATTTATTTCATTTGATTGCCCCAGGAGACCTTGGGGCAATTCTTCAACCACCTGCCAAGACTTCTCCCTGTGGTGAAGGACGTTAATTCCCATTTTCTTCTAATGCCCTTCTATAAAGATGTCTAGTTACAGCTAATAACTCCCCGTCTAGTCAGATTTGCTGGCCCCTTGGATCCATTTTATTTATGATGGCCACCGATTGATCAATGTGATTTTATTTCTTGGAATGCAGTGCCAACTCTCCTAGGTAAACCAAGCTAGGAAATAGAACTAATTCTACTTTCTTGTAAGGCTACCTTGACAGAATCTAGCAAGCCTGAAAGTGCAATTCTCCCTCTGTCTCCTTTTTTACATCCTGATTAATTAAGGTGGTTCTTTCCTAAGTTTCTTTCTCTGATGGTTAAGCTACTGGGGGCTCCTGTCTCTATTCTCTAATTGTTTCCTTGGTAGCAAAGAAGGCTGCAGGACTTGGGTTTGGCTAGCCTAAAGAAAAGAAGAAACAGGGGTGACATGACAGCAGTATTCCAGTATTTCAGGGGCTGCCACAAAGGGCATGAAACTATTCTCCAAAGCACCAGAGGGCAGGACAAGAAACAATGGATGGAAACTGATCAAAGAGAGAAGCAACCTGGAATTAAGGAGAAACCTCCTAACAGTGAGGACAATTAACCAGTGGAACAGCTTGCCTCCAGAAATTGTGGGCGCTCCATCACTGGAGGGTTTTAAGAAGAGGCTAGACAGTCACTTGTCTGAAATGGTATAGGTTCTCCTGCTTGAGCAGGGGGCTGGACTAGAAGACCTCCAAGGTCCCATCCAGCTCGATTCTATTCCCTAAAGTCATTCACCCATTCCATTTCATCACACAAACACACACACACACACAACCATTCACACTCCTTCTCCCCTTCCAAGGGAAAAAGATTGTGGGTTATGAGAATGAAATGTAGCTGTGTTGCTCCTCCTCCTCCTTCTCCTCCTCCTCCTCCTCCTCCTTGCAAATCTCTGAGAGCACAAAAAGTGTCTGGTAAATCATCTCCACTTGACTTGGCATCTCTTGGGACTCTCCCTCCTACCCATGTTTTATATGCCTGATGTGGAAGGACCTGGTTCATTTCTCTCTACTTGGCTTTTTGAGACACTTAAAACTCCCTCCATCCCATAAAA
>NW_024098317.1:567500-687500 GCF_016545835.1 Crotalus tigris | reverse complement strand
CAGGAGTCTTCTCCAGCACCATAGTTCAAAGGCCTCAATTGTTTGGCGCTCAGCCTTTCTTATGGTCCAACTTTCACAGCCATACATTGCGACTGGGAAAACCATGGCCTTGACTAAATGCACTTTTGTTGACAGGGTGATGTCCCTGCTTTTTTAGTATGCTGTCTAGATTTGCCATAGCTTTCCTCCCCAGGAGCACGCGTCTTCTAATTTCTTGGCTGCAGTCCCCATCTGTGGTAATCTTGGAGCCCAGGAAGATAAAATCTGTCACTACCTCCATTTCTTCCCCTTCTATTTGCCAGGAATTGAGAGGGCCGGATGCCACGATCTTGGTTTTCTTAATGTTGAGTTTCAAGCCAACCTTTGCACTCTCCTTCTTCACCCGCATCAAGAGGCTCTTTAGTTCCTCTTCACTTTCTGCCATTAGAGTGGTATCATCTGCATATCTTAGGTTGCTATACCTTCCTTACTATTTTATTTTCCAAAACAAAACAGAACAACAACAACAAAACCCTCCACTCCACTCTAATCAAGAAAGACAGCAGGCTGTCTTACATAGAAGTAATATGCACAGATGATCAATTTAACAGCAGTTGAGCACTAGCAATAATGACTGAGCGTTCCTATCAGTGTAATGAAAGTAATGAACTTCACTGTATTTACTTATTATAACCTTTGAGGGACCTGTCTAATAACATTTGCAAGTTTTGTTTTCCCGTTCAGATTAGTTACATGTCATTTACCAATAGAAAAATCAGAGTAGAAAAGGACATAATTGTCCTCATTCTTTTATGGGTATGAAGAGTATTCTGAACAAATTGCTGAGCTCTTCATGATTTAACAGAATAACAAAATTTCTGTTTCTTTCTCGATGGAGTTCAAGCACCATGGAGACCAAAATTGCACCGTCTGACTTAAATCAGAATACAAGAAGATATGGATTCATCCAGTATTTGGTAGCAAGCCAAAAGCATACCCATAAACAAGAGGGTGAGGATCTTGCCTCATTAATACTTCACGTGAAGTATTAATACCGCTTTACAATGTCTTAGTAAGGCCACACTTGGAATACTGCATCCAGTTTTGGTCACCATGATGTAAAAAAGATGTTGAGATTCTAAAAAGAGTACAGAGAAGAGCAACAGAGATGATCAGGGGACTGGAGGCTAAAACATATAAGGAACGGTTTCTGGAATTGGGTATGTCTAGTTTAATGAAGAGACGGATGAGGGGGGACATGATAGCAGTGTTCCAATATCTCAGGGGCTGCCCCAAAGAAGAGGGAGTCAAGCTATTCTCCAAAGCACCTGAAGGCAGGACAAGAACCAATGGATGGAAACTAATCAAGGAGAGAAGCAACCTAGAACTAAGGAGAAACTTCCTGACAGTTAGAACAATTAACCAGTGGAACAACCTGCCTCCAGAAGCAGTGAATGCACCAAACCTGGAAGTCTTTAAGAAGAGACTGGACAGCCATTTGTACAAAATGGTATAGGGTTTCCTGCCTGAGCAGGGGGTTCGACTAGATGACCTTCAAGGTCCCTTCCAACCATATTATTATTATTATTATTATCGATCATCGCACAGTCAGCCAGATGTTCAGACTGGATTTGGCATTTTGTCTACCTACCCAGGACCTGGGATAGGCAGATGTGGATGTTTGACAGTATTACAGATATCGTCGCAGGATGGAAGCAGTTCCTAATAAGGCCGCCTTTTGCAATTGACTAATAGCGAATTTGTCAATGCCAATTGTGCTCCAGTTGTTTTGGGATTGCACCCAAGGAGCCTATGACTATTGGTACTACCCTTGCTTGCTTTTGCCACAGTCTTTCTATTTCTATTTCTATTTGTAGGTCTTTGTATTTTGTTATCTTCTCCAGTTCTTTCTCTTCTATTCTGCTATCTCCAGGCACTGCCACATCCACTATCCAGACTTTTTTGTTTTGTCTTTCTTATCGACAATTGTTGTTGTTGTTGTTGTTGTTATTATTATTATTATTATTATTATTATTATTATTATTATTATTATTATTATTTTGTCTTGAAACATTTGAAGTAGGAGCAAACTTCCAAACACGTTTGACACTTAGGACCTTTTCGTCCTAACCTTCGTAGAAAAGACTGAACTATCTGCTTAACTAAAATGAACTATTGAGTTGATGGAACTTGATAAATTTTGGGCCAGGGTTATCCTTAGTAGTAGTCTTAAAGTAGAAAGAAAAATGTGTTTCTTTCAGCGACATTTCCTAAAATATTGGAGACCACATTTGATGGATTATGGAAATCACAGCAGTGGACAATGGAACTAGAAAAGGACAAACTTTACTTCTACTTATAAAGACATAATAGAGACCGTTACGGTGTACAAAATATTGAACGTGTAGTCCAGGATGCGTCTTTATCAAGACCTAAGGATTCAACACCGATTTTGAAAACCAGGCGATTGAAATCACTAGGGAGAAAGTCATAAGACAGTTTGAGATCTTTCCTCGTTGATCTTACACTTATAGTCTTATAATCTAGAATAAGGAGGAACAGTTGAAACAATTGGTGGAATGGCTTAGCTTCAGAAGTTGTGGGTGCTCCATCACTGGAAGTTTTAAGAAGAGATTGGACACCGATTTCTATAGGGTTGGACTAGAAGACCTTCAAGGTCCCTTCCAACTCTGTTATTCTGTTATATATACCCTCATAGTTGTCCTGGTGTCCTAAAGCCATCCCTAGTGGGGAAAAGAAAATATATTTTTTTTAAAAAAAAAAACCTACAGTTTTAGCTAAGACTACTTGCAGAGAAGAACTTGCTGTGTGATAGGACCTACTGGAAGCTAATGTATGGAAGAAATAAATATGAGGTCAGAAGTGATTGTGGTTTCAAAATAGGAACCACAAGCCTGCAAACTGTCTTTCATGTTAAAATACAGATGTTTGCAACCCAGGTAATATCCCCCATATTAAAAGCCATCTGGGATTCTAAGCAAAACGGTGTTAAAAAAAGGTAAAATCCCTTTTAGATGGTGTGCTACAGAGATTTTTTTTGTCTCAGATGAAAACAAAAACAAAAACCCAGCAACAACAATAACAATGTGAAATCACTGTAGTTTTTCCAATGTCTTAGGAATATATATCTGGACTCTAAAGTGGCAGCTTTATCTGAATATATGGACAAATTTGATTGCTTAAGTGGAGTAACTAAAGTGAAATAATTCATTTCTTAATGGACAAATTTTGTACCTGATGCAATTTATTTTATTGTGGATGGATCTTTGGGAAGATGAATTGCGCTATAAAAATTATAAATGGGTGGCAACAAGAGACACATCATTTAGAACAGATATTGCAATATCATATAGTGAATAGCAGTTTATAGCAGCACCATTTACAGTCCAGTTCTATGATGAATAATTAAACCACACTGAGTAAATTATGATCTCCATTGAAGTTTGAGAAGATAGTATATTAAATAACTAGGTTTAAGGCAAATAGAAGGGAAAAACTTCAAGGTGACTATGCATGAAATTTTGTCAGAAATCAGAAATTAGTCCCACAAAGTATTTTCAATAATATAAACAATGCCATTGGCATATTAATGTCATAATGTTGCTTCATTCCTTCATGGATCACACCTTTAGGGAGTTAATTTATTTTCTTCTTCAGTTAGGATAGGATAGGTTAAGAGTAATAAGGAAAAGAACTACCTTTTATTTCTAAAGTGGCCATTGTTTTTCTCCCAAGCTACTAATATATGTCAACTTCTTTTAAGCCAATCAGCAATACTTCTGTTTTGGGCTTCAGATAAAAATAAATAAATAAATACTGATTAATACTCATCCATTAATAGGTTAAAATAAAATAATAGTGTGGAGCAGGTTCATTTCCATCATAAGAAAAAAAAAATCCATCTCTTTATTGAAAAGACACAATAGATTCACTGCTGTACTTCTAGTGTGGTCACGATTCCCATCCTACCTTATTTATTTTAATTCAAAAATTAATTGGGAATCAAGCTTACTGCTGTGCACAGCTCTTTAAATATATCCCCCCCCCCAAAAAAAAGCCTCTACGCCCCATAATAGGAAACTTTAGCTTCAGATTATAATCAGATACATGAGCATTTGCCAAGAAACATGACATGGAAATTTAAGGGGTGGGTTGAAAAATTATACTTTTGGAGATGGAGAGAAAACATAGTTGGGAAGGAATCTTGTGTTCTGGCAAACAAATATTTTTTTTGAGTTGACCATGTCAGTCTCAAAGTTTGTGATTGGACAGACTTACAGGTAGCCATTTTCTGAGAACGTCCATGAAATGTCCTCATAAAATTATGTTGGGTCTGTGGACTCTAGGGCTGAAGTCCTTGCATCTCCCCTAAATTAGGTCAGATTCTTTTATCTCTGAGAGGTGATCGATACAAAAGTAAAAGGTCAAGAATTTTATACAAGTTCAGAATAAAAGAAGAACTGATTTGGATGGGATCTTGGAGGTCTTCTACTCCAGTGTTTCCCAAACTTGACAATTTTAAGGCATGTGGACTTCAACTCCCAGAATTCCACAGCTAGCATTGCTGGCTGTGGAATTCTGGGAGTTGAAGTCCACATGCCTTAAAATTGTCAAGTTTGGGAAACACTGTTCTACTCCAAACTCCTGCTCAGGTAGGAGACCCTATGTCACGTCAGACAAATGAACTATTCAATCTCTTCTCGAAAACCTCCAGTGATAGATCACCCACAACTTCTGAAGGCAGGCAGTTCCATGGATTAATTGTTCTCACACTTAATTGTGAGAACAATTAATCAAAAGAAATTTCTCCGTAGATCTAGGTTGATAGTTTTCCATCTGTTGTGTCTTGTCTTGTCCTCAGGTGTTTTGGAGAATTGGTTCATACCTAGTACAAACCACCCAAGGAGGCTGTGAAGTTGATGAATTGAAAGTGCACATGATGATATCATCCCTTGAGTGAAATGTAGTTCCCCATAGATACAGAGTGGAGCTGAAATTGTTGCGTCCCCTTTCCAATAGGGTTGTTTTTACTCTTTGCTGGATGATATGAAGGGATTTTTGATGAGTCTTGCCTGCCCCTTCAGTGTTGGTGTGCAATAAGTGAAGTCCTAGAGCAGTGGTTCTCAACCTGTGGGTCGGGACCCCATTTGGGGTCGAATGACCATTTCACGGGGGTCACCAAACAATGCAGTCTGCCATCCCCCCCCCCTTTTCCTTAGCTGTGCTATTCCCTTTTATTCTATTGGCTTTTGAAAGCCAATAGAATAGACTCTCTTGAATAGTCTAATTGGCTTTCAAAAGCCAATAGGAATTGTCCAGGCTGTCTCTGCCCTGCTGAGCCCGCCAAAAGTCCCATTCTACAAATGGTGCTGCACCAGTTGAGTAGTCCTTGACTTACGACCGGTTGAGTAGTCCTCAACTTACGACCGGTTGGGGGTCGCGGCATTAAAAAGGTTGAGAACCACTGTCCTAGAGTGTCAGTTAAGTCTTCAGAGTTGCCTTGACAGTTTTGAATGAAGACAATTCCAAAATCTTACTTAATTCATGGTGGAATCCAACAATATCCAGACCTTCCCAATCCTTGAGTTACATTTATGCAAAATTAGACAGACTGAGTGGAGTGACTGTCAATGCTGCTAATATTGAATATTCTTGCTTTGACAAAATATGCAGAACTGTCTGGTATTTTTAGAGTTAATTCAGATGACAGAGAAAGGGGAGGAGAATTATAAGGAAAGCCCGGAAGTGAATCTTTGCCCTCCAGGTTAATTGGAACATGTGAATCATGACCCCAAAATAGGGGAAGGGAAATGCCTGGAATGGTATGTGCAAAGGAAGGGAAATTCAGATCTTGGCATCCACCATGCCGTGCTGACACCGGTCTACACTAATAAAAGGCTTTTTAGGTTAAACCATGCCTGAAAGTTCTTTGAAGTGTTTCATTAGTCAGACACATGACAGTGACTTTGCCTCATGCTATTCCTTGCATTTCCAAGGATCTGGAAAAAAAAAACAACAGTGGACACCCATAAGTAACCCTTGACATATGGCCATTACCTTAACAAGCATTTGTCTTGAATAAAAAAGGTGACTTACAACCCACGTTCAGAGTTATGACTGTTGCACCACGTCTGCAGTATACATGTTCATGATTTGGGCAACCAGCTCACCTGTATAACCGTTGCAGCATCCTACAGTCACGTGATCACAATTTGCAACATAGCACCCGTCCTCTGGAATAGCCTACCTCTCCCCAAGGTGGAATCTGCCCCACCTTCCTATCCTTCCACAAGAGCTTGAAGACCTTGGCTCTACTGGTTGGTCTGGGGAACAGTGGTGGGATTCAGCTGGTTCGCACTGGTTCGGCAGACCCGGTAGCTAAATTTTGTTGAGTTTGGAGAACCAGTTGAGTGCACGCTGCCTCCAGAAATCTGTTCTAGGCCTCAGAGGCCTGGAGGAGACCTCCCAGGCCTAGAACGGCCTGCCAGAAGTGTGTAGATGCCACTTCCGGAAGTCTGTTCTAGGCCTCGGAGATCTGGAGGAGGCCTCCCAGGCCTAGAATGATCCACTGGAAGTACATGGATGCCACTTCCGGAAGTCCATTCTAGGCCTCAAGGCCCAGGCTTGCATCCACACAGAGACCCACTTGTGAAGGTATTTGAATCCCACCACTGCTGGGACACAGTCCAACTCTGGAGGTGGCTACAGATAGTCCTCAACGTACGGCCAAAATTGAGACCAACATTTCTGTTGCTAAACAACACAGTTGTTAAGTGAATTTCACCCCATTTTGTGACCTGTCTTTCCACAGTGGTTAAGTGAATCACTGCTGTTGTTGAGTTAGTAACATGGTTGTTGAGTGTAACGGGGTTCCCCCATTGACTTTGCTTGTCAGAAAGTCATGAAAGGAGATCACATGACCCCGGGACACTGCAACTGTCATAATACGAGTCCGTTGCCGAGCATCTGAATTTTGATTCTAGGGCCAACGGTTGTGTGAGAAATGGTCATAAGTCACTTTTTCCAGTGCCATTGTAACTTCGAATGGTCACTAAACAAACTGTTGTAACTTACAAGGACTACCTGTAGTAGTTTGATAGTAAACTGCCCCTCCCCACCCCGTGTTCCCTGCTTCTCCTCACCCTTCTCTTAATCTCATATTGCTGTATTTTCATTGTTTATTTTATTGCTTCACTATTTTACTACCGTTATGTTTACACTTCTTTTCATTTTTCTCTTTTTACTGTTGTAAGCTGCTTAGAGTAGCCCAGGGTGAGATATGTGGCTTTTATTAATAGATGGATCTCTTCCATTTCATTCTATTTTTTAAAAAATTGGAAACATTGGACACCGATCATTGCCAACCTTCCAATACAGTATTTAAATAAAAGTAGGCTATATTTTTCATATCTTTCTCAAAAGTTCCCCCAGACATTTTGAGGAAATCAGATGGATTCAGTTGCCGTTGAGCTGTCAAGTATAGGAAGTCCTCCACTTACGACCAGAATTGAGCCCCAAAATTTACGTTGCTAAGTGAAACATCTGTTAAGTGGATTTTGCCCCATTTTACAACCTTTCTTGCCGCAGTTGTGAAGTGAATCACTGCAGTTGTTAAGTTGTAACTTGGTTGTTAAGTGAATCTGGCTCCCCCCTCCCACTGACCTTGCTTGTCAGAAGGTCACAAGAGGAGATCACATGATCTTGGGATGCTGCAACCATCATAAAGACGAGTCAGTTGCCAAGTTTTTTAATTTGGATCACGTGACCATGAGGATGCTGCAATGATTGCATAAGTGTGGGAAAACAAGTCTTAAGTCACTTATCCCAGTGCCGTTGTTACTTTGAACGGTCACTAAATGAACTGTTGTAAGTTGAGGACTACCTGTGTCTAGTGGTGGAAGTCAAATATCTGAACAACTGGTTCTCTTATTCGATGCAGGCCTGGGCCTCCGAGGCCTAGAACGGACTTTTGGAAGTGGCATCCATGCACTTCCGGTGGGCTGTTCTAGACCTGGAAGGCCTCCTGCAGGCCCCCGAGGCCTAGACTGGACTTCTGGAAGCCAGCCGGTTCTATGAATGCAGCAAAATTTAGCTACCGGTTCTACCGAACCGTCGCGAACCGGCTGAATCCCACCACTGCCTGTATCCAACCTTCAATCCCCTTTTGCAAATCTGCTCTGTAATGAACTCAAAATTCCAATGAAGGTATAAATACATAGTTTACTTATACCAGGGGTAGGCAACCTTGGCTCTTTTATGACTCGTGGACTTCAACTCCCAGAATTCCTGAGCCAGCTGTGTTGAGGAGAAAGGGAGAGGTTTCCAAGCTGAGCCAAGATGACTCAGGAATTCTGGGAGTTGAAGTCCACGAGTCATAAAGAGGCCAAGGTTCCCCCCATGCTGGCTCAGGAATTCTGGGAGTTGAAGTCCACGAGTCATAAAAGAGCCAAGGTTGCCTACCCCTGACTTAGGACTACTGGTGGTTGACAAATATAAATATTTTTACACATAAACGATAAATAAAATGTCCATAGTAAGTTCAGGAATAAACAATAGCAATAAGCAATAATGGAACACAGACAACACAATCATTCTCAAATGACATTATCTCCGATTAGAAGTGTCTTATACTAACCATAGTCCATAGCTGTTGTGATTTTCTACAGTGGGGGGGATCAACTGTGTTTTACAAGATGCATTTTTTTAAAATAATAATAATAATAGAAATGATTAAGAGTGGCGTTCTCCCAGACCCTGCTTTTCGAGTGACATCCAGAATCTTTTCTTTTGCAGCCGTTCCGTAGAGTGACGTTTTCAGTTGTGAGTCAGCCTCAAGACCCGCATCAAGGGTCTTTGCAGAGTTGCTATGACAGCGGTCTGGAGGAATCTGAAACGCCAAGCAGTAAGAGTTCTTCAGGCCCGAGGCTGGGTGCCCTTCCACTCCCAGAGGACAACTACGAAAGGACTACGCCGGATGGCAGTGTTGGTGAGGCAGAGCATATGGAAAATGGTAGGGGCAAACACAACACTCACAACACTCCATTTGCACTAGGGAGCCCATGCCCAGTAGACTTTGACAAGAGGTCAGTTGGAAGAAGGGGGGGAAAGAACCTTGACCAAGAATTTCAGTTGATTGGACGGCTTCCTCCAAATGGGGCGTCTTTACTAAGCCCCATTGAGCTGGATGGGGCTGATGTCTGGACGGGTAGGTTGCAGGCTTAAGGTTAGATTTTAACCTTTTAACCTTTACTGCAGGGGTCTCCAACATTTCTAGCTTTGTGGACCGGGGGGGGGGAGGGGGGATGGTTCCGTGCAAGAAGCAGGCGCGCGTGCTTGCATGCAAAACCCCATTTGTGCAAGCAGCTGGGGCACCTACCCACCATTTGCATAAAGGGAGCTTCCCATGCAAACACGCGTGCCATCGCTCGTGCAAATGGAGTTGTGTGCACTCGCGCATTCACCCACCACTTGTGTGGCCTGGTTTCGAACGGACCATGGCCCGGGGTGTGTGTGTGTTGGGGAACCTCTGACTTACTGGACAGGAAGGTAGAATCTACATTAAACCAGTATACTACTTGCTACTACTAATAATTTCAGCGATGCACACTAAAACATCGGCACACAACCGTTCATGAAAGTATCCCTGGGTTGGGACGTGTTTCACGTGTGACTGGATTTAGCTGACAATACTTTAACTGACAACATCAAGACAGTAGGGGAAAAAAATCGGTTAAAAGAATTAAAACAGCGTTGCTGCCACAAACTCCTAAAGCTAGAAAAATAAATCAATATATAATCTGGTTAAAACACACACACACACACACACACACAAAGAAAAGATCTATTCCCTTAAAAAAATAGCGACGTACTGTTTTTGCTATTATAATTCTCTTAATCGTTACTACATTCAAGATGTCCAGCATTAGCTAGGAGAAAATAATTGTCCTTCAAAGTTTATTGTCTTTTTAAAGACTGTGTAGATGCTTCTCCCAACTTACAAAATACAGTTATCTGCACATATTGATTAAAGTGCATGTGGCAAGGGGTGAACTTAATGAATTCAGAGGTTCTAAGGGAACCCAGAATTTCAGAAAAAAAAATAATAATGAATGTCTTCACTCCCTGTTTAGTTGCCTTTGAGACACCCAATTACAAAGATGTACACATTCCCCTTTTTCATAAAACAGTATTAATCATGCCAGATTCCATGAATGCTGAATTATTTAAAAAGAGTGACAAGCGTCCAGTTTTCTTTTCTCCTTCTGCAGCTGTTGTAGAAGGGCAGGAAAAAAAATAAATAAATCAGAATGTTTCATTTTCAAACCTGGGATTATGGATCTCAGGAACAAAATTGCAATGTTTTTGCCTGTGCTGTATTTAATTTTATATATATATGGAACGAAAAAAGAAGCTTTTGTGGGAATCTTGCATCATTTGGGGATGGGGTGGAAGAAAGCTCTGGTACTTAAAATGAAATGCAGCATAACGTCATTTTAAATTCTCCATTTACTTTCTGGTGCATTTTTAACCATCCACTTCCATACAAGTCTATCCTTGTCCCCTCTCCTCCCCCCACTTTCTTTCTCCCCCTCCCCTTGATCTGAACTTTTCTGAATTAAATTATAATGAATTTTATTTCTGTAGTGGCAAAAGAAGCTGTTGAACGAGAACGCGTAGGGAAATTATAACAAATGAAACGAGAGCCTGTAAATGAGAAGATTGTTGGGCTGCTGTATTAGGTAGTTTTGCTTTTTGTGTGTGTGTGGGGGGGAGAGGTTTCTATCAATAGTTAATGAATTGATTAATTAGAGGTGAAGTAGACTCACCCAAGAAATTATGACAACCTTTGAGAGAGGGTAGCAGAGAAACTCTTTAATATGAGGATAAAAAAATGGCTACTAGCATTAGTTTTTCCCCCGTAAACACGGGAGAGATTTTGCTTGTTTTCATTGGTTTTTATGATATTACTTGTTGGTGAAGAAGATATTGCTGAGATGCCAGTTTAAACAGAGGGAAAACCTCCTAGTTCAGCTAGCTATGTGGGGCTCATAGGAGAGTTGAAAGATCCAACCTTAAATTCACGATTAAATCAATGTTTTTGGTATTGCTTTTTAACGCCTCACAGTTATACCGTTTATAGCTTTTATGATCTGTTTATGACTCATCCGTGCTGGCATTTGTATGTTTCCTTCCCTTAGCTGTTTCTTAACATTGGGAGTTATGCTATTGGAATGAAAGCTAGTAAATCAAGAATGTAGTAATCTCCCACTTATCTCCCGATCTGGCTTCAATTTACAACAGGCTGATGTGGAATGCAGATGTGGTAGCATTAATGCAGTAGCCGAGCAGCAAGGTCATCTACCTGGTGGAAATCCCACCGAGAGTGTCTAGGGTCAAGCAAACAGGAACTGAGAGGCAGAAACAAGAGACATCACCATATATAGGCTGAGGTCAAGGGCAGATTTGAGAGAATCCATTTCATTACTTGATGTGTGTGTGATGCCCAGAATGCTAGTCTGTTTCTTCTCCAGAAAAGAGAGATTAATTGCCCTCTACTCTGGCTGAGAGGTCAGCAGATCATCTTCAGGCTGCTGCACAGAAGATATGCCTGCCAGTGATTTATAGCATCAGCCAGACATCAACGTGGCAATACAAAGCTTCCTGCATTAGGGATACATCACTGGTTGACTCTTCAAATCACCCCAAGGTTAGCTGATGGTACTCAGGCCAGGCCTGAGACACAATGGATCTTCTCACTTTATCCAAACCAAAGAGATTAGATGGCTGCAGATCCAGAGAGCTGAAATAAGGCAGCTGTGATTTGATCACTTTTTCATTTCTTCCTCCAGTGCTCATTTATATGAATGAGTGACTTATATCAGGGCATATCTAATTGCAACTGCGGTGGTTTGCAATCCATTTTGTGCATAAGCGAGCTACCCACGGATCCATATGACCCTCGTACATAATGACCTCTGGCCCTCTCCAAGTGTTGCGACTGGCGGGGCAATTTTCATTCAGATTTTCAACTAAGCAACATTCACTTAGAAACCAATTAAGTGGGAGGATAATGCTACAGAAAGGATTTTTCAGATGTCTCAACAAGGGCCAGGGTCTCTAGGTAAATAAAAGAGGTGACACCATTGATAATTGACACCACAGCTCTCTGTATTTTAAGAGGAGCTTAAAAATAAATTGACACAGATGGCTGCAATTTCTGTTTCCCTGTATATAGATGTAGTAGTATATTTTCCAGTGGGATAGATAGATAGATAGATAGATAGATAGATAGATAGATAGATAGATAGATAGATAGATAGATAGACCATGTCCTGATGTTGCATACCATTTTGCTATTTAAACAAATCATTAAAGACAGTTCTGATCAGCCACCTCCTTGTGGAAACGGATACACCCTTAAAATGCATCCATCAAACTACCCACTAAACGAAAAGTACCTAGGATCTGCAAAATCCTTCATTTAACTTTGGGATAGATAAGAACTTTATTTTTTCCCAAGGCAGGTAGTTTAATCTACTCTATGTCCAAGATTAAAAAGAAAAATAGAACTGGAAGGCTAGGTGTAGCTTTCTAAAGACATGAATCAAATCCTAGCTATGAGCTGGATGAAGTCCTTCATTAGAAAGACTCCTTATCAATATCTTCTCAAACTTAGATTCGACCAAAGATGAAGATGACCAAAAGAAAAAGAAACAAAAAAAGAGCATCAGCATGTTTCCTAAATGTAGACAGACAGACAGACAGACAGACAAATACAATAGCTAGCTAGCTACCTAGCTAGCTGGATGGATAGATGGATGGATGGATGGATGGATGGATGGATGGATGGATGGATGGATGAATGGATGGATAGAAGGACAGACAGACAGTCAGTCAGTCAGTCAGTCAGACAGACAGACAGACAGATGGATAATAGATACTGTAGGAGATAACAGGCTGAGCCCGAGGGAGGGGTCAAATGTGTCATAAGTCACGTGTCTCTCTGCTCTCCAAGAAATCTAAATCCAGCCTACCTTGGATGCCTTTCTTTCCTATATCCCACTCATTTCTCTTCACTGTTAGTTGGTCAGATTCTTGTAGAGAGCTTAAGCTTGCAATAAATCTTCGCACTTCTTTGAACTACCTGAATCTCCTGATTTCCCCAGCACTTGACAGATACAAGTATATACTACAGCAGGCTGGCAAATATTGTTGACAATATGGTGACAAGGAACAGCAAGAAGACATAAGCTTTGTGGAAGGGTTAAACCAATCACGGATAAGGATATGCAGATGATGAACATAGCCTTAAGTCTGTTTTTTTTTTAATATTACTATGGTTCATGATATTAAGATCATGATTTATTTAATTATAGTTAATTTTAATTTAATGCTTGATGAGAAAAAAATGGAGATGCCCCAAGATTTGGAGAGGTTGTTTTTCTCCATCGAAATGTCTCAAGAGGCACTGAATTAATACATTAACACAGATAGCCAACAGCTCAACATGTGGTGTTTCTCCTTAGAAAATCAAGAGCTTTTTGTTACTCTCTGGGGCCTAGATGATCATGCAATTAAACAAGAAAGAAAGAAAGAAAGAAAGAAAGAAAGAAAGAAAGAAAGAAAGAAAGGAACATTTTCACTGAATTTTCATGCTTATGACAAATTGAGTGATTTTGCTCAAGCTGCACGTCTAATTTACTGTTCCTTTTTCAACAGCTTCTGATATCCATCTGTCTCCAAAACCTCATTATGATATACTTAAAGTGGCATAATTTGATTCCATCCTTGGAATATCATAAACTGGTATGACAAAAATCACAACCCCTTGAAAACTCTACTTCCAGTAATTCTGGAAGATGCTGTCCTGCAGCTATGGACGATAGATAGATAGATAGATAGATAGATAGATAGATAGATAGATAGATAGATAGATAGATAGATAGATAGATAGATAGATAGATAGGCAGGCAGGCAGGCAGGCAGGCAGGCAGGCAGGCAGGCAGGCAGGCAGGCAGGCAGGCAGGCAGACAGACAGATAGATAGATACAGGGCTTTTTTTCCCTCATAGAATGCCCAGAACAGAGTTCCAGCACCTTTTTTGGATGGAACCTTGTAGGGTAGGAAAGGCAGGTTGTATGACGTGTGTGAGTTCTGGCACCTTTTTTTTTTAGAAAAAAAAGCACTGGATAGATAGATAGATAGATAGATAGATAGATAGATAGATAGATAGATAGATAGATAGATAGATAGACAGACAGACAGACAGACAGACAGATAGACAGATGAGATAGATGATAGACAGACAGACAGACAGACAGACAGATAGATAGATAATTTAAAAAAAGTAAATGTAATATTAGATATTTGACTGAGTCACTCATTCTCTATCTTCCTCCCTCAGTTTAACTTCAGCTTTTAAGCTCCCTTATCCTGATTTTAAGGAAAATCAATGTGCTAAGTGATCTGCTTGGTATCATCTTTGTATTAAAGAATTACCACAAGCATCAAAAAGCAGCAGCTCTTTCGATTGTAATTTTAGCAGGGTCTCTGTTGCATGGAAAATTTTGCAGGAAAACATGGGTGTGTATACTGTACATGGGTACACACCCATGTGCTTAGAGAAGCAACCTGAGGCTTAATTCTTACGACTTCAAATATTTACTGTTTCATTTTGTCCAGTATGAAAAAGGCTCAGTTATAATTAGTTGAGGGAGAAACAGTACGTACGGAATTTAAAATTTAGAAAGCAATTTCTCGGCCCATCAATGAAAGCTTCCAGATTCCCTCCTCTGCATTTTAAAGGAAAGATAAGAGGAGAATGAAAAACAAGAAAAAGGGAAAGCAGAAGTGAGCTAGTGGGAGATAGAGAGAGTGGTATGTGATTTTCTCCAGCTGTTATGTTGACATGATGGATGGACGGACGGATGGACGAATGAACGGACAGACAGACAGACAATAGATACTGTAGGAGATAACAGGTTGGGTCAAATGTGTCATAAATCACGAGTCCCTGCGCACCCGCAAGAGATCTCAGTCCAGCCCACCTCGAATGCCTTTCTTATCTCCCACTCGTTTCCCTTGACCGTTAGTTGGTTAGATTCTTGTAGAGAGCTTAAGCTTGCAATAAATCTTCATACTCATCTGAACTGCCTGAATCTCCTGATTTTCCCAGTGCTTGACAGATACAAGTATATACTGCAGCAGGCTGGCAAATATTGTTGACACTACAGTGACAAGCAAGATAGTGGGAGATAGAGAGAGTGGTATGTGATTTTCCCCAGCTGTTATGTTGACATGATGGATGGATGGACGGATGGATGGACAGACGGACAGACAGACAGACAGACAATAGATACTGTAGGAGATAACAGGTTGGGTCAAATGTGTCATAAATCACAAGTCCCTGCGCACCCACAAGAGATCTCAGTCCAGCCCACTTCGAATGCCTTTCTTATCTCCCACTCGTTGCCCTTGACCGTTAGTTGGTTATATTCTTATAGAGAGCTTAAGCTTGCAATAAATCTTCATTCTCATCTGAACTGTCTGAATCTCCTGATTTTCCCAGTGCTTGACAGATACAAGTATATACTGCAGCAGGCTGGCAAATATTGTTGACACTACGGTGACAAGCAAGATAGTGGGAGATACAGAGAGTGGGTATGTGATTTCCCCCAGCTGTTATGTTGACATATTCTGAGTTGGGGGGGAGGGTCCTACTTTTGCCATTGAGACTTCTGAGCTGTGTTGAAGCACACTTGGTTGTGACTGCACCATTCGACCAGTTCATAACCAACTTGGAAAATGTGATGAGGATGGTACATCTGCTGGCGCTTCAGATGTTGGTTAGAAGGCTTAGATCAGAGGTCTTCAAACATGGCCCTTTTATGACTTGTGGACTTCAACTCCCAAAATTCCTCGACCAGCGTGTCTGGCTGAGGAATTCTGGGAGTTGAAGTCCACAAGTCATAAAAGGGCCAAGTTTGAAGACCCCTGGCTTAGATCATTCATTGGCGCTGCCTTCTAGCGCAATTGTAGTTCTACAACAACATTGGAACTGCTACTAGTTCCATGTTCCTGCTGATAATGAAACCTCAGTGTGCATCTTCAGGTGCAGCAAAGCACGTGTGGGCCTCTGAATTGTGAGTTGATATTACCTCCTTCACACCGATGTTCCTTTTTTTCTTTTTAAAATATATAGAAATCTTCTGTTGCATAGGTTCCAGAATCAAGGAATTCAATCTGTCTGGGGCTGTTGTGCTTCGTAGTCATATGACTCACAACAGTATTGACTCGTTTCACACAGCGTTAGCAACAAATTTTCTTGCAAGTGGAAAACTAACATAGAAGATGAAAAGAGTTGCATCTTAAAAAAAAAAAGAATAATAATTTGTCATGCTAGTGTTCCATACAGCCTGTGCATTTGTTGTGTGTGTAACTATACCCAAGAACCTTTCAGTATGGAATCTTTACCTTTATTGTATATTATGAAAACCATCCAAAATATTTTGTTCCATAGGGATGTGCGAGAAGTGGGTTACTTTTAAAATTATCTGTTGATTACAGTATTCTTTAAATGGCAGAAAATGGTATCTGTTGCTTTGAATTTTTATACACCATTAGATAAATAGAAGTAGGATTTCTTCCCAGTCTTCTTATTTTGCATTGACTGCTAAAACAGTAGTCTTTAGCAAAAGGGACCAGGATAAAGACACTGCTGATCATGTTTAGAAATCCTCTTGTCAATTGCTCTGTTAGTCCCTGCATGCAACTGATTGATTTTGCAATAGAACATCTGGGACATGCGTGCTGGTTTATCCAACCAACGGATTTATTTCAAAAAGTTGTGCCACAGGGATTCTTAATAAACAGAGTGATTCTTAAATATTTCTGAGAGGGTCATCTCTGCCTGCATCCATTTTGGAGGGACAGAGATTGGTGCTTTATGTACAACTTAATGTACAAGGGCATACCAGAATCAGAAGTGGTGATTTCCTTGTTCTGTAAGCTACAGTTAATAGACACAGTGATATCATAAAATGTATAAGTTCCTTGGACTAGAAAAGAGACAGATAATTTATAGCACTAAGCTACTGCACACCCAGCCCTTTAAACTATTTTATGGTGATACTTGAATACCTCTTGATCACATTTGCTGAAAATGAGCTATATGCTTTCCTGGCACATTAAAACAAAAACATCAGAACTTAAATAAAGGATTTTGCTCCACTAGTCCAGGGGTAGGCAACCTTGGCTTTTTTAATGACTTGTGGACTTCAACTCCCAGAATTCCTGAGCCAGCCGTGCTGAGGGAAAAGGGAGAGGTTTCCAAGCTGAACCATGCTGGCTCAGGAATTCTGGGAGTTGAAGTCCACAAGTCATAAAAGTGCCAAGGTTGCCTACCCCTGCAGTAGTCATAGCTGACTCTAGGGGTGGCACTCCTTTCCGTTTCAAGGCCACTGAGCCAACGTTGTCCAAAGACATTTCCGTGGTCATGTGACCATCATGACATCACGGAGCGCTGTTACCTTCCCACAGAAGAGCTACCTATTTATCTACTTGCATTTGCATGCTTTCGAACTGTAGTTTGGCAGGAGCTGAGGTGAGGATGGGAACTTACACCATCGCATAGTGCTTGGGTCTTGAACAACCCAATTTCTTAACCACTCAGCCACCACACTGCCAAGACCTTAACTAGAGTTTCTAAATTCCTAAAGAAAGGTTTTAAAAAGAAAACAAAAAAATCCTGATCGCCATCTCAAAAGAACTCTGAAAATTAAGAAGGCAAATCTCAGTTCTGTGCCAATGTGTACTAGTCCCACTCAACTTGCTTGATCATTCCAGTCTTTTCCCTTATAAATAATGTGTATGACTTCCTGGTTATGGAAACATCACCTTTTCTTGCACAAGAAGCAAAACCCTTTTTTTTTTCAACGTTCATTATTTTCTTCCATATAACCACACCACCTTAGTGATCAAGATAGAGAAATAATTAATTTTAGAGAGAGAGAGAGACGTTCTATTGGAGAAGCAGTTTGGTGTAGTTCCAAAGATGCTTTTTTGAGGAGGCAACTGGACTTTTTTTGAAGACATTTCGCCTCTCATCCGCTCTTACCGGATGGTGGGAAATTGAAGGATTTATACTCCTTGCAGACAGCTGGTCATTTGCATTCTTTTTAGATAGTCGTTGAGGTTACTTGGACTCGGAAGCTTCTTGGATGAGAAGTAAAATGTCTTCAAAGAAAAACAAGAAAGCGCAGTTGCCTGGTGAAAAAGCATCTTTGGGACAACCATGACCTAGATGACTGAGAATCTCCATAGACAGTTTGGTGTAGTACTTAAAGCATCAGACTAGAACCCTAGAGACACTAAGTTCTAGTCTTAGACACAAAGCTAGCTTGGTGACCAGTCACTTTGATCCTTAGACACAAAGTGTCTCAAACCTAGGAAGGAGGCTGTGGCAAATCTTGCCAAGAAAATGGTAGGGACTTATCCAGGCAGTGATCAGGAATCAACACTACACACACATGGATACCCAGATACATGCCCATGTTTCTTTTAGAACAGTGGTTCTCAACCTTTTTAATGCCGTGACTCCCAACCGGTCATAAGTTGAGGACTACTCAACTGGTCATAAGTTGAGGACTACTCAACTGGTGCAGCACCATTTGCAGAATGGGACTTTTGGCGGGCTCAGCAGGGCAGAGACAGCCTGGACAATTCTTATTGGCTTTCAAAAGCCAATAGAATAAAAGGGAGTAGCACAGCTAAGGAAAAGGGGGAATAAAATGGCGGACTGCATTGTTTGGCGACCTCCATGAAATGGTCGTTCGACCCCAAATGGGGTCCCGACCCACAGGTTGAGAACCACTGTTTTACAAGATTTAAGATGCCTTTTAAGATTTTGAAACTTAAATACTACGTCTTCAAACCTCTGCATCCTACTAATACTGGTGTGCCAAGAAACACTTTTGCATGTCTGTTAACAGATTTAACGACTTCCATTGTGAGTAATGCAATTACTATACAGGACCCTAAACATACCTCCTTACTCATAACTGTTGACCCACCTTGACTTCACAAGAACAAAGTTCCCTTTTTAGGTATTATGCAAACTTAACCAAACACAATAGTTGTGCGGGCAAGCTATTAATAATTAACCAAATTTATTTGGGAAATGTTCTTGGTCACCGGGCGCCTTGTTTAATTTTATTTCCGATCTCTTCCGACATAGCTTAGCATTCTGAAGGCTTTGTTCTTTGTGGTTCTTTTGAACCTTCACAATCTTGTCTTCCTCTGTTAGAACAAACTCTCATTGTTTTGCTGATATTTTCATATATATATTGGCCGGACAACACAAAAAGTCTGCCTCATTGCCAGTCATGTAGTTTTTGTTTGTTTAAAAAGCAATTTTCAAAGCTGATAAGTAGACAGATTCCGATAATCAGAAATAACAGGTGTATTGCTTCTAAACCCAGAGCTTTGAATGCGTAGGGATTAAAAGATTTGTCTTATGGTTAATTATATGGGGCTATGGTAAAATGGGAAGAATTAATTGAACGAGCTGAGCAATGCTCAAAAGGGAGTTGTCTTTCAAAAGACAACACACATCAGTTCTTTGATATATAGAGATGATGATGATGATGATGATGATGATGATAGATAGATAGATAGATAGATAGATAGATAGATAGATAGATAGATAGATAGATAGATTAATTTCCAAGCTACTAGTGACTATCTTGAAGCTTTCTCTTGAAGCAGGAATAAATACTGCAAGAGACAGTTGCAGTTGACTTTCTCAACAAGTTAGATGGCTGCATATGATGTCCCCTACAAGACTAGAGTAGGCGAACTGTTTGTTGTTTTAGGGGGTGGGGCTAAACTTAAAAAAGTTGTTGAGACTCTGGAAAGAGTGCAGAGAAGAACAACAAAAATGATTAGGGGACTGGAGGCTAAAACATGTAAGGAACGGTTGCTGGAATTGGGTATGTCTAGTTTAGTGAAGAGAAGGACGAGGGGGGACATGATAGCAGTGTTCCAATATCTCAAGGATTGCCACAAAGAACAGGGAGTCAAGCTATTCTCCAAAGTGCCTGAAGGCAGGACAAGAAGCAATGGATGGAAACTAGTCAAGGAGAAAAGCGACCTAGAACTAAGGAGAAATTTCCTGACAAACAATTAACCAATGGAACAACCTGCCTCCAGAAGTGGTGAATGCTCCAACACTGGAAGTCTTTAAAATGAGACTAGACAACCATTTGTCCAAAATGTTAAAGGGTTTCCTGAGCAGGGGGTTGGACTAGATGACCTCCAAGGTCCCTTCCAACACCATCATCATCATCATTATCATCATCATCATTATTATGGATCATCTCACAGTCAGCCAGATGTTCAGACTGGATTTGGCATTTTGTCTACCTATCGAGTCCTTACCCAGGACCTGGGATAGACAGAGGTGGATGTTTGATGGTATTACAGATATCGTTGCAGGATGGAAGCAGTTCCCAGTAAGGCCGCCTTTTGCGATTGACTAATAGCGAATTTGTCATTATTATTATTATTATTATTATTATTATTATCATTATTATCATTATTATCATTATTATCATTATTATAGTTAAAAAGAGAGAGAGAGCCAGTAGCTTCTTTTATATAAATTCCAAACCACACCCTTAAAAGACAACATGGTCAGTTAAGGTTTTACATGGTCAATTAAGGTTTGTAGAGGAATACAGATATTTTAATGGTTCATGAAATCTCAGAATATTCTCTTCTGAGCTTCAGACACTCCAAGACTAGAGAGTCTGATCACAAACTACTTTGCATACCTCTAATGTCCCTTAATGCGTGTATAAAACTACGTGAGCCAGCTCTTCTTTGAGGTTTAAAATCTCCATGTTAGATTATGGAGATATCATTCATAGGTTTTTGGAGATATCCCTCAGTTCAACAGGTAACCAGAGAATGGAAACATGGATTACATTGTATGTGCTCTCAGCATCCTCTATCTTTATCATTGATAAGATTAGGCCCTCAGAGTTTGAAATGTACTATACATATTTTTTTTTAAAGATCAGTGGAAGGAAACAGTTCAAGAATAGAATAGAACTGAATAGAATAGAGTAGAGTAGAGTAGAGTAGAGTAGAGTAGAGTAGAGTAGAGTAGAGTAGAGTAGAGTAGAGTAGAGCTGGAAGGGACCTTGGAGGTCTTCTAGTCCAGCCCCCTGTTCAAGCAGGAGAACCTATACCATCTCAGACAGGTGAATGTCTAGTCTCTTCTTAAAAATCTCCAGTGATGGAGCGCCCACAATTTCTGGTGGCAAACTGTTCCACTGGTTGATTGTCCTCACTGTTAGGAAGTTTCTCCTTAATTCCAGGTTGCTTCTCTCTTTGATCAGTTCAGTATCCCAGGATCATGTGATCCACTTTTTACAACCTTCTGACAAACAAAGTCATTGGGGGAAGGCAGTTTCACTTAAGAACGATGTTGCTAATTTAACAACTGCAGTGATTCACTTAACAACTGTGGCAAGAAAGGTTTTGCAATTTTGGGCTCCATTGTGGCCATATGTTGAGCACTATCGGTACTGTTCCAAGAAGAAATGTATAAAACACATGGAATGAGTATTTGCAATCCCCCCACGCATCATAACATTCTTTAAGCACGTTGGGCTTGATTTCTTTTCAAAGGTGCATCATATTTAATTTTATGAGCATTTACAAATTGTTCCTTGTCACAGTTAAAACTGACTGAGTGAATGAGATGTAAAGCTGACCTTTATGGTCCGGGCACCTATCCAAGGCCTGTGGTTTTGACTTTAATAAATTGTTAAAGAGAACATGCATTGGTGTTTTAGAAAGCGTGCAGACATCAAAAGACACTTCCTGAACGTGATTCTTGGCTGGTGCAGACATTCATTTTACCATGTTTTTTTGTGAATTCAGTTCTCAATGTAAGAATCATCATTTTTATACAGACATATCCATGAGGTTTTGCAATGTATGGCTGTGAAAGTTGGACCATAAGAAAGGCTGAGCGCCAAAGAATGGAGGCCTTTGAACTATGGTGCTGGAGAAGACTCCTGCGAGTCCCCTGGACTGCAAGGTGATCAAACCGGTCAGTCCTAGAAGAGATCAACCCTGACTGCTCTTTAGAAGGCCAGATCCTGAAGCTGAAACTCAAATACTTTGGCCACCTAATGAGAAGGAAGGACTCACTGGAGAAGAGCCTGATGCTGGGAAAGATGGAGGGCAATAGAAGAAGGGGATGACAGAGAATGAGGTGGCTGGATGGAGTCACTGAAGCAGTAGGCATGAGCTTAAATGGACTCCAGAAGATGGTAGAGGACAGGAAGGCCTGGAGGAACATTGTCCATGGTGTTGCAATGGGTTGGATACGACACAACTAAAAACAACAATCCATGAGTTGTTTTTTTTTTTTAAAAAAAAACAAACAACCCTCTCTATCAATGTCTCTCAAGAGTAACTTGAGAACAAAGAAAAACTAGAGGTTGAAATGGAAAGGACAACAAAGGATTTTTCAAGAAAATCTTTTTAAAAAATTGCAGTGTCAGATTTTTCTTTCTTTTTTTTCCCCTCCCTTCCACAATTCACAAGCTTAGCCATTATTACTTTGTTCCAGTTTAGAAGGAGTTAGGGTAATGAATCTCTTTTGAAAAGAGATTAGGTACCCCTTGCTCTCAGAAAGAAGAACGAGCAATTTGTTGGGGAAAAAAGCCAGGAGAAATTGAAGCTGTGGCTTTAACTCTGAAAGTTTATATATGAATTCCAAAGTGAGCTGTAATTAGAGCAGATTGCTTGACCAAATCGTTATGCATTCTGCAGAATGGAAATCTGAAATAATAAACATGTAGAACAGTGGTTCTCAACCTGTGGATCGGGACCCCATTTGGGGTCGAACGACCATTTCACGGGGGTCACCAAACAATGCAGTCCACCATCCCCCCCCCTTTTCCTTAGTTGTGCTATTCTCTTTTATTCTGTTGGCTTTTGAAAGCCAATAGAAGAGACTCTCTTGAATAGAGTCTAATTCTATTGGCTTTCAAAAGCCAATAGGAATTGTCCAGGCTGTCTCTGCCCTGCTGAGCCCGCCAAAAGTCCCATTCTCCAAACGGTGCTGCACCAGTTGAGTAGTCCTCGACTTACGACTGGTTGGGTAGTCCTCGACTTACGACCGGTTGGGGGTCGCGGCATTAAAAAGGTTGAGAACCACTGATGTAGAACAATGCTAACTGACAATACACACACACACACACACACATTCATGTACACATATATCATGATTATGGGACTTCTATGTGCTCAGCACCTTGGGAGCATGAACACTGTTCTAATTACAGCTCACTAGACCAAAAAATTGATCTTAATCAAGAACAAGATAGTCAAAAGAAAAGTAATGATCAATTTTGTCAATGAATATCCAATAAAAGGAAACCTGGATTTCTGGTTAAACAATATTCTTGGGTCTAATTATATGATAGCAATGGAATGAATGGACATTGTGATAGAATTCAAAATATTTAGAAGACTTAAATTAAAGAGTGCAGAGAAGAACAACAAAGATGATTAGGGGGCTGGAGGCCAAAACATATGAAGAATGGATGCAGGAATCGGGGAATTGGGTATGTCTAGTTTAATGAAAAAAAGGACTAGGGGTGACATGATAACAGTGTTCCAATATCTCAGGGGCTGCCCCCAAAGAAGAGGGAGTCAAGCTATTTTCCAAAGCGCTTGAAGGCAGGACAAGAAGCAGCGGATGGAAACTAATCAAGGAGAGAAGCAACCTAGAACTAAGGAGAAATTTCCTGACAGGGAGAACAATCAATCAGTAGAATGGCTTGCCGTCAGAAGATAAATACCGTATATTCCGGCGTATAAGACGACTTTCTAAACACTTAAAATCTTCGCAAAAGTGGGGGGTCGTCTTATACGCCGGAAAAATATTACTCAGCAAGTTTTCTCTTCCCCCCCCCCTCTCTCTCACTCAAAAAGAGTCCTAGGGTTATTATTAAAACCAGCCGATCAACTAAAGATATCTCTGAGAGTACGATAGGCATTATCTGGCTGTTGTGACGGTAAGATTTCCTGGAGGTTTAATCCCCATTCTATAATGCTACATTGCAAACCGTCTCCTCTCTTCTTCCCTCCCTTTTGCATCCCAATTCCTTGCCCACCCCTCCAGAACTGCGGATTGGTAGTGGCCATCCCCTGATTAATTCAGTCAAAGGAAGTAGAAAGGGATGGCCCATGTAATGGGGAAGGGGGGAAAAGAATTGTAGGGTGGTTTTTTTATATAATGAAAACAAACCTAAGCATCTGCGTCCATTCGAGGCACTTTTCAGTGCTTCTTCATGCAAGCTTTTCAGCGTTTACCTCTCACTGCCGGTGAGAGTAGCTTGGGGAGGCGGAGCTTATGGGTCTGGAAGGGGAGGGGTGTCAGCTAAATTCCTCTCGGAGTTAAGAAGCAGGAATGGAGTGGGGACAGAAAACAGCTACACAATCCTTTTGCCCGAGCTTATGCAAGCAGTTTCTCCCCCCCCCTGCCTAAATAAACTTGCATGGTGCATTTGTGGTGTTATTTATGACAGATCCTGGCTGGTCAATCTGGCTCCCATCTATAAGTACTGTAGTGCACTGAGTTTTAATAACAAATTAAAAGGAAAGCATTTACTCCCCCCCCCATTACCTGAAAAGGGGGCAACTTATCACATTTATGGAAATGCAAGTTTTCGAAGGGCGAATGCCTTTCTTACTTAGCTTATTAACTGCTTCCTTTCCTTCTTCCCTAAACATTCTGGCTGTCTCCAATTTCATTCTTGGTAGTGTTGCTTTAAAAAACTGCTGAGAAGTCCTTTTGCAGGCAGGGCAATTTTCATCAAGGTGTGTGTGCGATTGACAAGGCAGAGCCTTTGAAAAACAGGCAGGCTTTCTGCTCACTCAGCTTGGAGAGGCTGTGGAGTATTCGCAGGGTGGAAGACTGAGAGGAGGAGATCCCTGTGTGCAGCCTGTTTGCTCCAAGCCAAAGCTTGCTACTGGGGGGAGGGCAATGGAAGGGACCCAGGGAGTCACACGCATGCCTACATGTGCACGCACACACCCTGAGCTACTCATTTGGACTTACAGGTGGCCAATGAGAACTCAGAAACTGTGCTCCCTTTCCCCCTCCCTCATGGAATTAGCTTGTCCATTTTTTCCCTAGGGCCTATACAGGAGTAGGCAACCTTGGCTCTTTTATGACTCATGGACTTCAACTCCCAGAATTCCTGAGCCAGCATAGTTGGCTCAGGAATTCTGGAAGTTGAAGTCCATGAGTCATAAAAGAGCCAAGGTTGCCTACCCCTGGCCTATAAGATGACAGGAAGGGTTGGGCAGGCAGGGAGAGCTGATCCACCCAATCCAAGCAGGCTTTGTATACAACAACCAGCTAAGGTTCATCGCTTGCTGTGATTGGCTGGTTGTTGTATACTGGGTACATACAGTACAGCACCAGTATCTGTACCAGTTCATACAGTACAGCACCAATACATACAGTACAGTATACAAATGTCCAATAGTCAAGACCCTATCATGGCTCCACCAGCAAGAAGAAGGAAATATGAAGCCAGTTTCAAACTTAAAGTTGTAAACTTTGCCATGGAACATAATAACTGCGCTGCTGCAAGACAATATGGAGTAACAGAAAAGATGGTTCGGGACTGGAAGGCAAATGAAAAAGCATTAAAGAGTATGCCAAGGGGTAAGTGTGCATTAAGAAGAGGCACCCCACATTGGCCAGAACTTGAAAAACATGTAGCAGACATGGTGAATGAGCATCGCCAAAACGGTTATGTAGTGACACGAAATAAAATACGTTTGTTTGCACTTCAGTGGGCCAAATCTAACCCAGATCACAGCAACAGATTTAAGGCCACTGCATCCTGGTGTACTAGATTCTTGGAAAGGCATAATATGGTACTGAGGCAAAAGACGAAAATTGCACAAAAATTACCTGCAGATCTTGATAGCAAAGTAATTAGTTTCCATCAATACATAATACAACAGCGCATTAAACATGGCTATGCATTAAGTAGTATTGGAAATATGGATGAAACTCCAATGAATTTTGATATGGTTGGAAATAAAACTGTCCATCAGAAAGGTGAAAAAACAATTTTAATTAAAACAACAGGACATGAGAAGTCCAGTTTTACAGTGGTACTAGCATGCACAGCTGATGGTGCCAAACTGAGACCAATGATTATTTTTAAAAGAAAAACAATGCCAAAACTCAAGTTCCCTGTTGGTTGTTTTGTACATGTGAATGAAAAAGGCTGGATGGATGAAGAAGGGGTAAAGCTATGGCTTGATAATGTATGGAGCAGGCGACCAGGTGGACTTATTCAAAAACGTAGTCTACTGGTGTGGGATATGTTCAGGGCTCATTTAACTCCCAGCACCAAGCAAAAGCTTGCAAGACTAAACACAGATGTGGCAGTTATTCCTGCAGGATTAACATCGTTAGTACAGCCACTGGATGTATGCCTAAACAAGCCATTTAAAGATCGCATTCGAGAACAGTGGAATGAATGGATGGTTAGTGGCGAAAAGTCATTCACAAAAGGAGGAAACATGCGTGCTCCACAATTGGATGTTTTGTGCAAGTTTGTCATAAAAGCCTGGAATGATATTGATGCAGAAACAATAATCAAGTCTTTCAAGAAGTGTGGCATATCAAATTCATTAGATGGTATGGAGGACGACTACTTGTGGCAAGATGAAGAGGAAGCCGAAGCTGAGACCACACCATCTGATACGGAATTCGATCCATACGATGACTGCCTTGCAAATGTATCACAAGATGTCATTGATATTTTTATGATATCAGATGATGAACAGGATGATTTTAAAGGCTTTTAAAGGGAAAGTATCATGCCAGCAAAACCTATAAAAATAGCTTGCAGTTATGATGGGCGTTGCTGACTCGCCAGGGACTTGCCCGGCACTTGCTCTCTCTATTGTTTGTTATCTTCCTCCTATCATCATCAGTTCCAGTTTGGTTGACAGCTTAGAAAACAAATAGCATGGCAGCTCCCATGGGTTTATTGTCTTATCCTTCCTTTCAGCTTTAGAGTGAATTAGGAAAAGTTTAATCACTTGCACTGTTTTATGTTTACATGTTTGATGACAAACAGCCTTATGTTTATAAGTGACAGTTTTCCTGCTAAGTACCTTTATGCCATAAGCATTTGAATTAAAATTACCATATTGAAATCAAATCTGATGTTTTTTAATTTTTATTTGGTGTGCGTTGAAAGAGGGGTAGTCTTATACGGCGAGTATAGCCCAAACTCTATATTTTAACTGGAAAAGTTGGGGGTCGTCTTATACGCCCAGTCGTCTTATACGCCGGAATATACGGTATGCTTAATTTCTTGCGCTGTTTTTTTTTTTTTTTAAATGAGTGAAGGACCAGTGACCAACTCCAAAGTAAAGTCTTAATATTGTCATAAGTCCAGGCAAAGAACTCATGCAGTTAGTGAACACTCATCCTCCTTCCCAAAGACTAAATCAAATCATCAGACTCCACCCATTTCACAACCTTCCTTGCCACAGTTATTAAATGTATCGTTGCGGTTCCTAAGTGAGTAGCACAGCTGTTAAGTGAATCTGGCTTCCCCATTTGCTAAGTCAGAAGGTTGCAAAAGAGGATCACATGACCCTGGGATACTGCAACCGTCATAAATACATGCCAATTTCCAAGCGCGTGAATTTTGATTGTGTGACCACAGGGAGGCTGTGACAGTTGTATGGGTGAAAAGTGGTTATAATTCATTTTTTTTTTTTTAGAATTAGAATAGAATAGAGCTGGAAGGGACTTTGGAGGTCTTCTAGTCTAGCCCCCTGCTCAAGCAGGAGAACCTATACTATCTCAGACAGGTGACTGTCCAGTCTCTTCTTAAAAATCTCCAGGGATTTCTGGAGGCAAGCTGTTCCAATGGTTAATTGTCCTCACTGTCAGGAAGTTTCTCCTTAATTCCAGGTTGCTTCTCTCTTTGATCAGTTTCCAGCCATTAGTGCGTTGTAACTTTGAACAATCACTAAATAAATGTTTGTAAGTCAAGGAATACCTGTATTATAGTCTATGGAGGTTCTCAGTCATACAGGTCATGTTTGCTCCAAAGATGCTATTTTCAGGGGGACTTTTCTTGTTTTTCTTTGAAGACGTTTCGCTACTAATACTACTACTACTACTACTACTACTACTACTACTACTACTACTACTAATAATAATAATAATAATAAAAGTTGGAAGGGACCTTGGAGGTCATCTAGTCCAACCCCCTGCTCAGCCAGAAAACCCTATACCATTTCGGACAAATGGCTGTCCAGTTTCTTCTTAAAAAACTTCCTGTGTTGGAGCATCCACAACTTCTGGAGGCAGGTTGTTCCACTGATTAATTGTTCTCACTGTCAGGAAATTTCTCCTTAGTTCTAGTTTGCTTCTCTCCTTAATTAGTTTCCATCCGTTGCTTCTTGTCCTGCCCTCAGGCGCTTTGAAAAATAGCTTGACTCCCTCTTCTTTGGGGCAGCCCCTGAGATATTGGAAGACTTGCTATCATGTCCCCCCTCGTCCTTCCCTTCAGTAAACTTGTTGTTGTTGTTAATTGCGAAGTCATGTCCGACCCATCGTGACCCCATGGACAACGTTCCTCCAGGTCTTCCTGTCCTCTACCATCTTCTGGAGTCCATTTAAGTTCACACCTACTGCTTCAGTGACTCCATCCAGCCATCTCATTCTCTGTCGTCCCCTTCTTCTATTGCCCTCAATGCAGTAAACTAGACATTCCCAATTCCAGCAATCGTTCTTTGTATGTTTTAGCCTCCAGTCCCCTGATCATCTTTGTTGCTCTTCTCTGTACTCTTTCTGGAATCTCAACATCTTTTTTACATTGTGGTAACCAAGACTGGATGCAGTATTCCAAGTGTGGACTTACCAAGGCCTTGTAAAGTAGTATTAATACTTCACGTGATCTTTATTCTATCCCTCTGTTAATGCAGCCTAGCACTGTGTTGGCTTTTTTGGCAGCTGCAGCACACTGCTGGCTCCTATTTAAGGGATTGTCCACTAGGATTCCAAGTTCCCTCTCACAGTTACTACTACTGAGCAAGGTACTATGTATACTGTACCTGTACATTTGGTTTTTCTTGCCTAAATGTAGAACCTTGCTTTTTTCACCACTGAATTTCATTTTGTCGGATAGCGCCCAGCACTCAAGTCTGTCCAGGTCCTCCTGCATCTTAAGCCTGTCTTCTGGAGTGTTGGCTACTCCTGCCAGCTTGGTGTCATCATCCAAGAAGCTTCTTCAGCTCTGACTGAACGGAATCCTTCCATTCCCCACCATCCCCAGTCAGAGCTGAAGAAGCTTCTTGGATGAGAAGCGAAACATCTTCAAAGTCAACCAAGAAAATACAGTTGCCTGCTGAAAAAGCACCTTTTGGAATACGTGTATTATAGCCTCATCAAACAAAAGGGAGTCAAAACAGGTCTTATCTAAAATTGTGTGAAGGCACACAGGTATGACACTTGCACAGAAATCATGTTCTTATCGTGGGGGGAAAACAAATTATTTTTTCCCCCTTAGATTATCTGTTTGTGTGAAGGCATTTTGGTTTTGGAAAACTGGGGGAAAAAAAAGACCGTCACCTTCAACAGGGTGTGTGTGTGTGTTAAACCTCACCTTTTATAGCTTCGTAAACAGTTGCTCTGGCAAATGTGTAAAAATCTGCAATTGTTCTTTTACCTCCTTTTTTATCTTTCCCCAAGCACCAGCCATCTTATATTAGATTGTACTATGGAAGGTTAATTGGTTTTACTCTTTTCCTTACTGTCAGCAACATACAGTGATGGGAAAACGGCGCGACGTCCCTGTTGCAGTCAAACGGAAATGGCACTTTATATGCATAAATTGCTAATGCAATACGTCGGAATATTTTAAAAAAAATATTAAAGGAACAATAAAACAGATCTGAACTCGTTCTAAGCCATGCAGGTGACCATGAAATCTTCTATAATTTTCTCCATTATTGCAGTGTTTCTGCTAATGAAGGACGTACAGTAGCTGCTTCCCTCCAAATTGCCAAGTTTAAGAGCAGATTGCATGAGAGATTATCTCTATCATTGGCAGTTTATCCTTTTAGGTGGTGGTCCTCCAAAGCCAGCTGTGACTTCTCTCCATCTGAAAGAATGTATGTATGTATGTATGTATGTATGTATGTATGTATATATATATATATATATATATATATATATATATATATATATATAACAGCACAAATTCCATTTGAGCACGGATTTCAGCAATGTTTTTACATATTTAGCGAATGTAGTGGTTCAAACAATTTGCTGTGCTTTAGTCTCCTTTGATTTGTCAGAACTAATCAACTTACAGGTTCTCACCAGCATCCCAAGTTTTGCATATGCATGAAAATATAATAATAATAATAATAATAATTGTTATTGTTTTGTTGTTGTTATTATTATCTTTTATTCATTAGACATGAACCTCAGTCAACTGAACATTTAAACTGGCTGGCACTGATGGTTGACATGGGTTGCTACCAGCATCCTAGGTGTCAACCAGGTACCTCCTTAAAATCTAAGATGTTCTGAGTAGCACAGGTTTTTATGTAACATTGCTGGAGTTATTGCCGGAAGCTGCCGTTTCTTGATGTATTTTGCAAAGTTTTGGGACATAGTTCCCAGTGCCCTGATGACAATGGGTATCACTGTTACACATTTCATCCAAAATCACACAGTCTCGATGGCCAGGTCGCGATATTTCGTAATTTTTTTCCAGTTCTTTTTCTTTGACTCTGACACCTCCTAGTACAGCGATATCAATCAGCTGTACACTTCGGTTCTCTACAACTGCGATATCTGGCGTGTTGTATTCCAAATGACGATCTGTCTGTATTCGAAAGTCCTACAAGATCTTCACCCTCTCATTCTCAACCACTTTTTCTACCCTATGTTCCCACGACTTTTCGGACACAGGCAAGTCGTATTTTTTACACAGTGCCCAGTGGATTAATTTAGCAACTCGGTCATGTCTAGCTTTGTAATCAGTTTGCGCGATTTTGCTGCACTCACAGATTAGGTGTGAAACAGTTTCAACTTTGTCATTGCAAAGTCAGCAATTTGGATTGTCAGTGAATTTTTGTATCTTCGCTTTCATGGCATTAGTTTGTAGTGCTTGTTCTTGAGAAGGCTTTATTATTATTGTTGTTGTTTTTGTTGTTGTTATTTAGAAATGATCACTGAATAAGTAGGCTTCATTTTTTCTGGGTTTAGCCAGGTGTGAGTGATATCTCGGATAAGTGTTGTGGTTCAAATAGGCAATAAATGTAAATCAACGGTGAATCAGGAGCCTAATCCTAATCTTGAATTGTCTTTGTAATGCAATCAGATGAGTTTCTCCATAGAAAAATGTTGTTGATTTCTTTATTTAAATATATTTTTCTGTCCAACTTGTATCGAAACAACTCTCGGGCGGCATGCAGTATTAAATCATTAAGATCCTAAAAGATGAATATTTCTAAAATAATTTAAAATGGAAAGCACAATTGAGATAAAGTTATAGTTAAAAGAGGAGGAGAGAGGGAATAGAATGTGGAGGGATGAGGTGGGAAACCTCATTAAGATCAACCCCCTTAATATCAACCATCTCCAGTGTGATGGGTTCTCAAGCAATGTGGCAAAGCCAGTTCTTCAGCTCAGGTGCGTTGAAGCCAATCTCACTTCAGGAGATAAGATGTTCCAAAGGATCGGAGCCACAGTAGAGAAGGCCCTTCTCCTGGATCCCGCCAGCTGGAATTCCTTGACTGATGGGGTCTGTAACATGCCTCCTCTGCCAGCGTGGGTGGGATGGGCCACTCCAAGTAACCTGGATCCATGCCATGCAGGGTTGACGTCAATTGCTACCCATGAGAAGGACCATACCAATTTGCCCCAGTAGAGTTTTAAAAATTGCCTAAATGCGATTTTTGTCTGGCCCAATGTTGCTATGTTGAGGGTATAAAGGCCAAGGCATATTCTTGAATTGAATTGAATTGAATTGAATTGAATGAATGAATGAATGAATGAATGAATGAATGAATGATGCCCGAATGCTACTAGTTAGAACAGTGGTTCTCAACATTTTTAATGCCACGACCCCAACCTGTCATAAGTCGAGGACTACCCAACCGGTCGTAAGTCGAGGACTTTCCCTGCCCTGGAGTGCCGCACATGCATGGTGCCGCCCCCTGCACCAGCCGAGGCGTAGCTGGCAAGTGGCAGAGACGGAGCAGGCCGACCACCGGCTGGGCAACCAGCTGGCCCAACCCAAGGGAGGTAAGGCACCCGCTGGGCCCCACGCGCACCAGCAACCCTCCCTGCGCCCGCCGGCCTCCCACCTCCCACCCCTGGCCCTCCTTTACTTACATTTTTAGTAGTTGCTCAGCAGGGAGGGGTGGAAACTTCCAGATAGCTCGCCTTCGCTGCAGACAACTTGCAGCACCATTTGCAGACTGGGACTTTTGGTGGGCTCAGCAGGGCAGAGACAGCCTGGACAATTCCTATTGGCTTTTGAAAGCCAACAGAATTAGACTCTATTCAAGAGAGTCTGTTCTATTGGCTTTCAAAAGCCAATAGAATAAAAGGGAGTAGCACAGCTAAGGAAAAGGGGGGAAAAATGGTGGACTGCGTTGTTTGGCGACCCCCGTGAAATGGGGTCCTGACCCACAGGTTGAGAACCACTGAGTTAGAACAAGGCAAGACAAGATCAGAGCTAGCACCCATGGCCCCATTCGCTGTTCATCAGCCCAAGACAAGACTGATATTTCTGAATAGGATTGACAGCCTCACCGTTCGGGCTCTGTTCATGACACCTAATGTCCTGGAAGCTTGTTGCCTTTAGGATTAGAGGTTACAAGTCAGGTTTGTCCTCTTTTAATGGCGCCAACATCAGTGAGCATCACTTTGCATGCCTGGAGAGACAAAGTCACTGAATGTGAACCTTGCCTCTTGTCACTTTAAAGAAACTTGCCATTCGGATCACATCCCATTTCCATCATTCTGAAATGACAGATACATTACATGCCAGCCCAGGCTGAGTTTTATTTGAATTGTGCTGACTCATATGAAAGGTTGCCATCTTCTTCCTGTTTTAAGCATGTCAAGGGTGTATGGAAATAGGTTATTAATTAGTCACACAGACCTCTCTCCTCTCTTTCAAGAAGTCAAGCCACAGGTAGTCCTCGGCTTATGACTCTAATTGAGCCCAACATTTCTCTCGCTAAGCGAATCATTTGTTAAGTGAATTTTGCCCCCATTTTACGACTTTCCTTGCCACAGTTGTTAAGTGAATCACTGCAGTTGTTAAGGTAGTAACATAGTTATTAAGTAAATCTGGCTTCCCCCATTGACTTTGCTTGCAAAAAGGTCACAAAAGGCAGGACAAAAAAAAACAATGGATGGGAACTAATCAAGGAGAGAACCAACCTAGAACTAAGGAGACATTTCCTGACAGTTGGAACAATTAATCGGTGGAATAGCTTGCCTCCAGAAGTTGTGGGTGCTCCAACACTGGAGGTTTTTGAGAAGAGATTGGACAATCATTTGCTTGGAATGGTGTAGGGTCTTCTGCTTGAGCCGGATATTGGACTAGTAGACCTCCAAGGTCCCTTCCAATTCTGTTATTCTGTTCTGTTAACTTTGCATCACTAAGCCCAGTAGAAACTTTATGCTACCTTCCCAAGAGCAAGTTAAACTGAGCAGTACAAGCCATAGTTTTGCATCGTGGTGTATATTAAGAAAGAAAAAAGACTCAAGGCAGGATTCATCAGCCTGCATGCATAAAAACCAGGAAGTTCTTGGGTGTTCCTAAGTTGGGCTGACAACATCCTCCCACACTCCTCTCAACAGGTTTCTTCTTCGTGGTCATTAATCTTTCCTTTCTCCTCCTCTGATTCGAAACGTTAGCATTATTCATCCAGCTTGCTCTTTCCCAGTGCATTCCCAATCTAGTCAATCTTCTCCACCCATTAAGACTGTTGCTTCTGCTTCCTAACCTTCACGGTAGCTGTTCTGCCAGATTAAATGCTTCTTTTCATCATGCTTCCCTGGAGTTCTTCCTGCTGTTATCACTCTTGGTATTGTTTTGGTTCTTCGTTGGAGAACCAAAACAATACCAAGAGTATTGTTTTTTTCCTTCTCACCTACTCCCTAAAGCCAGGGAGTAGGTGAGAAGGAAAAAAAAAAGGGTGGGAAGAGAAAGAAAACCCAGGCTGCCATTTCCCCCTTCCTGTTTGATCCTCTACTTCTTTTTCTCCCATGCATGTCTACTGGGTTGTGAATTTTAGAAGAGAGAGAGGAAAAATACTCCTTTACATAACATAGAATAAGAAGGTTGGAAGGGACTTTGGGGGGTTTTCTAGTCCAACCCCCTGCTCAAGCAGGAGACCTTATACCATTTTGGACAAATGGTGATCCAATCTTTTCTTTAAAACCTGCAGGAATGGAGCACCCACAACTTCGGAAGGCAAGTCCTTCCACTGGTTGATTGTCCTCACTGTCAGGAGACTTCTCCTTAATTCCAGATTGGATCTCTCTTAAGAAATCTTCCATCCGTTACTTCTTGTCCTGCCCTCAGATGTTTTGGAGAATAGATTGACCCCCTCTTCTCTGTGACAACTTCTCAAATATTGGAAGACTGTCATGTCACCCCAATCTTTAACTTTGTCAAACTAGACATACCCAGTTCCTGCAACCATTCATCATACAGTTTAGCCTCCTTATCATCTGTGTTGATCTTCTCTTCCATCTTTCTAGAACCTCAGGACCATTCCTGATCTGTTTACTGCTCTCCAGTTGATTGTTCATTGGGCCATGGCGGTACAATTTTGCCACTTCCACCTAGACAGGGAGAGAATATGCACAGAATTGCTAAGGTTGCCCAGCCATCAAGATAGCACATTCTGAGACAAAGCTCCAGGGAGAAACCCAAGCCACTTCTGATCCAGGCAGAATACAACTGGGTTCTTACCTTCTTATGGTTTTGGACAAGTGACTTTGCATTAGTACTGCTTCACAAAGTCTTAGTAAGACCATACCTGCATCCAGTTTTGGTTACCATGTTATAAAAATGATGTTGAAACTTTGGGAAAAGTGCAGAGAAGAGTAACAAAGATGATGAGAGGGTATGGAGACTAAAACATATAATTAATGGTTGCGGGAATTGGGTGTGGCTAGTTTAATGAAAAGAAGGACCAGGGCAGACATGATAGCAGTGTTCTAATATTTGAGGGGCTGTCACAAAGAAGAGGGGAGGGTCAACCTATTCTCCAAAGTACCTGAAGGCAGGACAAAAAAACAATGGATGGGAACTAATCAAGGAAAGAACCAACCTAGAACTAAGGAGAAATTTTCTGACAGTGAGAACAATCAACCAGTGGACCAAGTTGTCTTCGGAAGTTGTGGGTGATCCATCATTGGAGGCTTTTAGGAGGAGACTGGACAGCCACCTGTCTGAAACGTTGTAGAATCTCCTGCTTGAACAGGGGGTTGGACTAGAAGACCTCCAAGATCCCTTCCAACTCTGATATCTATGTTCTAAATGACACCCTTTAGTTTTGCTCATAACTTAATCTCATGCTAAAGAAACTACAATCAGCAAATGACTTGGAGAAAAATATGTGCATGGTTTTCTTTCAAATCCCTGTTCAGAATTAATATACTGGATAATTATTGTGCATTTGCCAGCTACAAAATTAATTAAAATCTATTACTGGGAGACAGATACAAAACTATTAGAATAAAAGGGGTACATGGAATAAAAACAGAAATGAGAGAAACATTCATATTTATATTTAAAAGATAACTTTGGACCTCTTTTTTATTTTCTTTCTTCTCCACTCTTCTTAATTCCTCACGTCCTACTGTTGTTACAGATAGTTGGCTGCACTTGCAGGAGTCCCCAGATTTAATTCTCTCCACATTCCACATTTAATAAATGATAACTTTTTATAGTGTGGAAAGTCAGCCCCCAGAGAAAGAAATATTAAAAGGGCAGGAAAATATACTTCCTCAAAGGATCTTAAAGAGGCAGGAAAGCATGCCCAGTTTTTCTTGGTAACCCCAGGTCTTCCTCCCTCAAGCAGAAACCAGCTCTATAGAGATGCAGATGTAAACCATCAGGAAGGTTGAAGCTAGGAAATTAAGAAGACAAAGACACCTAAAATCTGCATACCTCACCCAAACTCTAAGAGTCATTAGCCCCAGCCCCAGGGAAGCAGGATATGACCTTTGGGACATAATAGAATTAACCCATCACCATCAGAATATCAGAAAAGCACACTCTGACTCAGGTCAAAGTTCATGCCATAGGAAAAGGAAACAACTCCAAACAAAAGGCTCCAGAGGGTATAAAAACCCACTCCCTACATGTGCTCAGCCCTTTTTTTCTCTTCTCTGCCAGAGCCATCTTTCTGTCTGGCTCTCCTCTTCAATAAATTACAACCTTCTTCCTAAAGCTTGGACTGAACCATGATGAAGACTTTTCTTCCAACAGTTGTAGCTATTTCAGGTCTAGGATTGTGTTATTTGAGTTGGTTAAAGTCTATTTTTGCTTCTCCCTTAGAGATTGCAGCTGCATTCAGCTTTTGGGGCACTGAGAGTTTCTAAACTTGTTCAGACATGCCTTCTTAATCACATCTGTGACTAGTCACAATAGGGATTTCCATTAATTGTGTTCAAGTTTAGTAAATAGGTCACCAGCTTACTTTTGCGCTGTTTAGAAATTGCCTGTACTTGCATGCATTTCAAAAAACAACAAGCATCCAGAAATAGCTTCATCAAACATCCCCAAGTTGCTTTACTGGTGGTGGCATCTGAGCACCAAAGCTGGAAGAGTAATCCTCCATGGTGATTAAAAATGTTAATCCCATCCTGCTGCAATACAGCAGAGATATTATATATTAATGATATTTTTTCCCAGCTGCATGCATGTAAGTATAGCTGTCCAGAAGCTCTGAAAGAGACAATCGTGCATTCAGGTTTCCCAAACACCCAATCTAAGGATGCTTGAAGTACTCAATTTGTGTAAATTGGGATGCAAATTTTTTAAGATCAGAGGTCAGCATCATATTCACCTGTCTGGATTTGAGCAACCATTCCAGCATGAGGTTTGATGTCGTAGAAAGAACAAAATATTCACTCGTTGAAAGAAAAATCTGAAAAAAACTTCATCAGGGTCCAGTCCAAGCTGGGAATAAACAAAATGGAGACTGCTTTAGAAAGAGGGTTGTAGTTTATTGAAGAGCTGAACCACAACAGCATGTGGCTCTGGGAAAGCTGACCATATGTAGCTGGCAGTGGTGAGTTTTTATACCTTCTTGGGCTTTTGTGTTTGGAGTTGTTTCCCATTCCTGTGGCATGAACTTTGACCTGAGCTTTTGAGCAAGTCCTTTTGATATTCTGATGGTATTGAGTTAATCCTATTATGTCCTAAAGGTCATATCCTGCTTCTCTGTGGCTGATGGCTTACTTCCTGTGTTGGATTTTTTTGAGTGAGGGGTTGCTGGTTTTAATTCTATCACTCTGCTATTCTTAGCTGTCAGTTTTGCTGCAGGGGATTTCAAAATATTTTGTCTTGAACGGGTTTCTGCCTGGTGGTATTTGCTTATGAATGGGGCTGAATGAGACTATCAAATCTGCGTTTCTAAAAGGTGGTTTTCCTAAGTTTCTACTGGGGGCTATTAAGGAAAACCGGGCCTGCTTTTCTACCTTTAAGATGCTCTGGGGGAAATATAATATTCTTCCTTTTAATATTCCCCAAATATTTCTTTCTCTGTGGGGTGGGTGGGTGATGTCCTCTCACAGTGCACATATAGCACTGATACTGTATCAAGGCATCTTCTGAGTGAGAATATTTAGACTAAAAGCTTCTTGCAAAAAGGTTAGATTAGGGTAAGAACAGGGTTAGTTGGTCTGAAGACAGCTAGACCTATTCAAGGAATTTAGACAAGGTCTGCATGGGAGGTCATTCCGTTCCCAAGAAGCTGCAGTGCTTGTCAAATCAAATCTTTATTACAATCATAGACTGGACTAAGGAGGGTGCTGAACACACGGTGTTGGGATTCAGCCAGTTCGCACCAATTCAGCAGAACCGGTAGCTTTTTTGTTGCCAAGGCCCAGAAAGGACTTCTGGAAGTGGCATCCATGCAAAGAACCAGTTCTTCACATATCTGAACCCCACCACTGCATACAGATAATTACAAAACATAAAAGATACACCCTAATGAGAAGGAAGGACTCACTGGAGAAGAGCCTAATGCTGGGAAAGATTGAAGGCAATAGAAGAAGGGGACGACAGAGAATGAGATGGCTGGATGGAGTCACTGAAGCAGCAGGTGTGAGCTTAAATGGACTCCAGAAGATGATAGAGGACAGGAAGGCCTGGAGGAACGTTGTCCATGGGATCGCGATGGGTTGGATACGACTTCAAAACTAACAACAACAAAAGATACACACAAGACTAAAGTACTCATAATTTTTTTAAAAGCTAAAGTTATAAAAAGCAAGTATAGCTAGTCCGCGACTTACAACAGTTTCATTTAGTGACCGTTAGAAGTAACAATGGCACTGAAGGGACTCCTGACCATTTTTCACACTGATGACCATTGCAGCAATTCCCGTGGTCATGTGATTTACATTCGGATGCTTCACAACTGGATCCTCCTCTGTAAATCACTGAAAAGTAAAAAAAAAAAAAACCAACCAACCAACCACATAAACATATGTTATCCTCATTAATACTGATTAATACATTACTACAATCTTGGTTCCCATCCCTTGTGAAACAGACACCCATTTAAAAAACAACCAGGAAAACTTGTAAATCTATTTGAAAATTATTGACCTGTCTTCTACATATTATATTAATGATGAAATAGTTAGCAGGAAGAACAATAATAATAATACCAATAGCATTTAGATTTATATACTTCTTCACAGTGCTTTTTAGCCCTCTTTAAGTGGCTTACAGAGTGAGCAAGTTGCCCCTAACAATCAGGGTCCTCGTTTTATTGACCTTGGAAGGCTGAATCAATGTTAAGCCGGTCAGGATCGAACTGCTGATTGTGGGCAGTGTTAGCCTGCAATACTGCATTCTAACCATGGTGCCCCCATGGCTATAATCAAAAACAAACAAAAGGTTTCAAAACTCTCTGTTAACAAACTGTTATTGTAATCCACTTGTAGGAAATTTGTGCCGGCATCTTAACTATCTCAAATCATTCCAAAAGTTAAGACTAATTAAACAACAGAAAGTCCTGGAATGGTAGAAATGGATGGGCATACCTCATGATAATATCAATTTACTTATCTTTATTGAAATAATTGATCTCTGGAATTATTAGTCCTTATTCCAGGATTTTCTGATACTTCATTGATTAGAAATCCATTAAAAAAAGAAGACACAGCATCTTACCCTGTGAATTCTTTACTTTACTCAATATCCTTTGGTGAGAAACTTCATCAATAACTTTTTGAGAAATCAAATATACATGTTGACAAAGTTATTTGTGGGCCTTTTGATGCTGTCGAGAAGGTTGTGGAGGCCACCTTGCAGAATCCTTACTGATTTTTCATCAGAAAGGCTTGTTGTTGTTTTTTCCTGACTACTATAATCGAGATCTTTTTATTTTTAGGAAAACAGTTTTAATGGATGAGCTTTTTGAAAGTGTGAATGGAGAAATTATGGACGTCTTGTTTTTGTTTACATTTATATCAGAGCCTGTAATTTTTTTTTTCCCCCCAATGGAATTCAGACTGGATGTATTACACACCAAGCTTAAGCAAGGTCATTAAAGACCTAACAGCTGAATTTACACAGCTGTCTAAGCTCATTTTGATGTTTTTTATTTTTATTTTGCTTTCCTTTATGACTTACTCCAATGTGCAGAATGCAGGCCATTTAGTTTTATGATTAAATATATTGTGTAAATCCCACAAACTGGATGCATTTAGGTTTTCCCTATTGTGTGAGTACAAGTTGAATCCTTTCTATCTTGTAGTCTTTGGGAGGAGAAATTGGTAGAGAGGACTCAGAGGGCAGAAAAGTCAGGCAGAAAATTAAGTCAATAACTCTTGTTTGTATCTTGGCTTAGCAAGATTCAGCACACAACTCTTTAAAAAAAAACAACCATTGATTGTTTATATGTACTTCCTAGTAACATTATACTGAAAGGGACAGAACTGGTTAAAAAGTAAATATAAGTGGAAAAAAAACAGAAGGAAGGAAAGGATACAAAATGAAGGTACTATGTAGACTAAGAATGTCATCACCATTACAATTACATACTTTCAAATATGCTGTCTGGAACAGATGTGTTAAACTAGAATTTACAAGCAGTTGCTTAGGAACAAATGATGGGGAGATATGTAACATGTAATTGCATGTATTTTTTTAAAGATCACATTTGCAATATGCTTGACCTGATTGCGTGATAAGTGAATGTTTCTAGCTTCTGCAAATGCAGATACGACTTAGCTTTGTTTTTCAAACTGCAGTCCCCCAGCTACTTAATTGAAAGTAAGTCCCACTGAGCTGTAGGTTGGCTTTCCTTTCCGTGGAAGTAAACAATTGCTAAGCAAACTGTACCTTTAAAACTAGAATCCATTTTCCAAATATCTACAGTGTGGAAAACTCAGCTGATACCATCTCTATAGAAAGTCAAGAACATTTTTTAGCCCTTGTTTATTTAAGTGGGAGAAATTTCATGTGATCTGATACCTTAATTGGATTTTTATCCAGCTATTGTAGTTGCCACAAATTTGGAACCCCAAACTAACTGCTCAGAATTAGTTTTGTATGGAAAGTCATGTATGTAGAACTTTATAATTTTTACTAGACATTCTACGAGATGTACAAAGATCTGTCGACATGCCTAAGAAAGCTGAGACATGTTAGATTGGACAACAAATGAGTTTCATCCTGTTCTTTTTTTCATCAGCCAACATTCATGCCAAGGGTCTTCCTTGAAAGCAGAGTAAGCTAGTGGTGGGATTTATTTTATTTTATTTTTAAAATTTATAAACTGCCCCACTCCCATAGGACTCTGGGCGGCTAACAATAAAAACAACATAAAACATGACAACAAAACAGTACAGTTACAGTCATCCAGGGGTCAGGTTTTATAAACCCCAGGCCTGCCGGAAAAGCCAGGTCTTAAGCAGCTTACAGAAAACCAACAGGGTGGGAGCGGTTCTAATCTCCAGGGGGAGCTGGTTCCAAGTTCGCACCAGTTCGCACCAGTTTGGCAGAACCGGTAGCTAATTTTTTGCTTCCCAGGCCCAGAACGAACTTCCGGAAGTGGCATCCACGCAGAGAACCGGTTGTTCCCATATTTGAATCCCACCACTGGAGCAAGCTACTTAGCTTCAGTCATAACACTGCCTTGCAGATTGTACACATTGTTGTGTGGAAAGTTCTACCTCTTGCGGGTGTGGAACACTCTTTCAGAAATGGTTAGAAAAGGGGAAACAATGAACAAGAGGGATGCTAATCTCACGCTTGTCTGCTACTTTTTAAAGCAGCCGATTCTCCTAAGCAGCTGGAGAGGGCAACTGCATGAGTTTGAGAAGCATTGTGACCACTTCAAACAATTGTGCGGTGCAATGTTTGTCCTTGTCCATACGTTGAAGCTCAAGTTGCCAATTTCTTTTGAAGTCTTGCTAGTGTACTCTTTTAGCATCTTTTCTTCTCTTGACTAACACATTTTAGTTTGGCTGTCCCCTGAGCCCCTTCTGTCCAGTCTACCAAGTAGCATGCGGAGGCATTAATTTTCAGCCCCAAATAAGATTTTCTGTGCGGGGGGGGGGGACCAGAATTAATTATAGCAATAGGAGAAAACGATGTTTTAATTAAAATGGTAAGCAACCCATTAATCAATGATTAATCAGACTCTCAGGTAGCAGATTATTAATCTTTTCGGGGAACTCTGTGGCATAATGCTGACAAAGTTATAAATTTGTGGCAATCTCTCTAGAATTCAACTTTAGTTTCTAGGAATTTGTAATTTTGGCTTTGTTACAAAAGAATGCTGGAGGGAGTGCATATACTGTACTGTAAGAAACAAAGGATGCCTTTCCATAGGGCAGGGGTAGGCAACCTTGGCTCTTTTCTGACTGGTGGACTTTAACTCCCAGAATTCCTGAGCCAGCCATGCTAAGGGGAAAGGGAGAGGTTTCCAAGCTGAGCCATGCTGGCTCTGGAATTCTGGGCGTTGAAGTCCACGGGCCATAAAAGAGCCAAGGTTGCCTACCTCTGGCCTAGGCCTAGACCGCTTTATGACTCATGGACTTCAACGCCCAGAATTCCTGAGCCAGCCTTGTGGCAGTCACTCAGATAGTGGAACACTGCTATCATGTCTTCCCTATTTCTTCTTTTCCTTAGACTAACCAAACCCAAATCCTGCAGCCGTTGTTTGTATGTTTTAGTCTCCAGGCCTTTGATCATCTTAGTTGTTCTCCTCTGATTTTTTCCCCCCAAACTCTCAACATCTTTTTTGTGATATGGAGACCAAAATTGGTTGCAGTATTCCCGGTGTGGTCTCACTAGGGTTTTATAAAATGGTAGTAATATTTTGCGTGATCTTGATAACCTCCATGGGATTCATTACATGGTTTTTTCAAAAGAGAAATGTGCATGATTGTCCTGTAAGATATTTTACGGATCAGATTTGGCTTTATTAAAATGAAAGGCTCGTTTCTAAGCTTCGACGTGAAGGTACATTTGAAGCGCACGAGAACCGTCCTAAATCAGATCTGTCACCCTTCCTTTTTTCCTCCTGACTTCACTCTTAAGAAAAAATCAGTTTACAGCTGGGTGGCGAGATGCAAATTGGATTGTTTAGCATGACGGTTTGATTGTTCGAGGTATGCAATTAGAGCTTTCGTTACGCAAGACAATAGGGATAAGTGTGATTCAGTCGGAGCTGATTCATAATTGGTTTTGCATCTTACATGTATTTTTACATCTTTTTTCTTCTTTTTTTTTACAGTTGAGTAAGCAAGTTCCTGGTTTCAGCAGGTGACAGCATCTGATTAACTTTTTTCAAGGCTCCATAGTTAGGACTTGAATGAGAGATGATTCAGAACAGCAGGGCTGTTGGCTATGTTTTGAAGATAATAATAATAATAAAGTTGGAAGGGACCTTGGAGATCTTCTAGTCCAACCCCCTGCTCAGCCCTATTCTATTTCAGACAAATAATTTTCCAGTCTCTTCTTAAAAACTTCCAGTGTTGGAGCATTCACAGCTTCTGGAGGAAGAGGAAATATCTGCTGTGAACTTTGCACAGGTGTCAGGAAGGGCATCCAGCCAGTAAACTCACAGCTCGATCCGGTCGCCCCAGTTCTACCCTGAATTAGGGACTACAGGGTTGTAAGAGGGAGTTTTTATTTGGTCTCAGAAGTTAGCAGCTTCCAGAAGTACCCCTATAGTTATCAAAACTATAGGGTATCTATTCTAGGGTATCCTTACTTTTATGCTTTTTTTTCCCAGTGATGTATTCAACCTCTGGGAAACTTTTTTTTTAAAAAAAAAATCTGTTTGTGTACGCAAACAAGCATTTCTATTTCAAACTGAAAAATAAATATATAACTCCAATTCCAGAAAAAAAGAAATTAGCTATTACAACTGCCTTTAAAAAAATTCTATCCAATAAGAATTGGTGCAGTCAATTTTGGTAGCATCAGAATTAATAATACAATAGTGTCTTAAATAACAGAAAAAAATAATTTTAAGAAGCATTACTTTAAAAAAAAGAGATGCCTGTAACTGAATTAAACAATAACGTGTAAAGATGAATGAATAAAAAGCAGGATGGAGAGAACATTTGTGCATCAAATGATGAATTCATACTTTTTGCATTTTCATAAGAAAATGCAGTTGAACTTTATATTTGCAGGAAATTGATTGCCGGCTTTACAATTATGTCATTTGTGTGTGTGTGTGTGTGTGTGTGTGTGTGTGAAAACAATCATTATGGCTTGAGAATTATAGTTTATTAAAGGCTAGGAGTTCATTTTTAAACAACCATTACTAATGTTTCTCAAACTGTTATTTATCCTGGCAACAAATTGAGACATTTGTGCATTGCTTGGGCTTTTCAGATATTTAATCTAAGTTCTTAATTCAGATTTGTGCTGGCAATTGCCTGAAAGAAGGCACGTTGAATACATTTTTTTCAGCTCAGGCCTGGAGCTTCTGCTACTTATAAACTTTCTCGGAAGCTCAGCCTTTGAAAGAAGGAAAAATAAGAAAGACTATATATCTTGATGTAGGGAGAGATTGTGTCTCTTGAATTAGGGACACTTAATCAGTTGGAATGGTGAGTCTCATTTTTCAACCAATGTACATGAAGATATTTTTTTAATTATTTCCATTCATACTGCAGTATTAATAGTACAGGTAGTCCTTAACACATGACTATCATTGAGCCCAAAACCTTTGTTGCTAAGTGGAACATTTGCTGAGTTTTGCCCCATTTTATGACCTTTCTTGCCACAGTCGTTAAGTGAATCACTGCAGTTGTTAAGTTAATAACATGGTGGTTATGTCAGAACATCGCAACAGACCCAGGACACTGCAACAGACATAAGTACAAGTCAGTTGCCAAGCGTCTGAATTTTGATCATGTGACTATGGAGATGCCGCAACGGTCGTAACCATGAAAAACAATCATAAGTCACTTTTTTCAGTGCTGTCGTAATTTTGAACAGTCACTAAATGGACCGTTGTATGTTGAGGACTGCCATATATAGTTCTGAGTTCATTCAAATATCCTTTTGTGTTCTTTAAATATCAACGTATTTTGTGTTGCTTTGTTTTTTGCTTTGTGTTGAAGAAGATCAAACAGTGGCTTAATTTGCAATCTCCAAACCAAGGAGGGTTTTTTCTGCTAATTTCAGTTTTACTGCATAGGGAAGATTGTTTAATTTGGGGTAGTTCTCATGTCATGGTTCCGACAGATGAAAATTTTCAAAGAACTTCGAGGCATTGTTTACCTTAAAGAATCTTTATTCAAGAAGCATAGCTCGGCACGTACATAGGCCAAGCCAAAATCTGAATTCCCCTCCCCTGAGCACATAGCATCAAAGCACAATTCCCTCCTCTAATTAACTGTTATAAATCACATTCTCCAGTTAGTTTGAAATGCAGGCTTTCCCTCCAGTTCCCCAACCCTCCAATTCTTATCATCTCTTATTTCAATAACCTTGGTTCTCACACTAGTTACATTATTGTTATGTCTAACTAAACTCCCATGCAACTAAACTCCAGTATCATCTAATTCTAACTCTAATTCTAAGAGTAAAACATAAGAAGGAAAATGGCTGCATCTCCATATGTTGTCAAAGCAAGAACCTCTGATGTTAGCAGCATTGACCTCTAAACTCATGAACCCCTGAAGAAATGAGTCATCTACTTGCTCTTTCAGCGCATTTAGTAGAATTTTCCTAGGTTTTGAGGAACATGCCTAGGGCAACCACATCTGAACTTCAAATAAAGGAATGTCCACTAGATGACAATGATGAGATAAAGAAAACTCTTTTCCGCCACCTAGCGTTTATCTGGAGTTTTGCAGCCCAGGTATTGGTTTGATAAATATGTCAGTCCTGTCCCTTTCAGTGATGTGTCTAAAGCAATGACAGGCGTGAGGAATCAAAGCAGAAAAGGACATGGGAACATGGAGCTAGTTTGGGAAAAAATTTCACTAGTCCCCTTACCAGTCTGGTATGTCATTTGTTGGCCGTCTTAATGAGGGCAACAGCTCATTTCACCAGCTTTTCCAAAATACACCCCAAAAAATGAAGCAGTGAGTAATCAACTGCTTTGAGTATGTGAGAAAGAGAAGGGAAGGGAAGGGAAGGGAAGGGAAGGAAAGGAAAGGAAAGGAAAAGAAATGAGGGAAGGAAGGGAAGAAAAGGAAAGGGGAGGGGAAGGATCTATAATATGAATAAAAGGAAGGAATGAAGGAAAGAATCTAGCTATAGGGAATGGAGGAGAGGAAAGGAAAGGAAGATAGATGAAAGAAAAGGAAAGGAAGATAGATGAAAGGAAAAGAAAGGAAAGGAAGATGGAAGGAAAGGAAAGGAGAGGAAAGTAAGATAGAAGGAAGGAAAGGAAGATAGATGAAACGAAAGGGAAGGGAAGGAAAGGAAGGAAAGAAGAAAGAAACACAGATAATTGGAAAGGAAAGGAAAGGAAGATAGATGAAAGAAAAGGAAAGGAAGATAGATGAAAGGAAAAGAAAGGAAAGGAAGATAGAAGGAAGGAAAGGAAAGGAGAGGAAAGTAAGATAGAAGGAAGAAAAGGAAGATAGAAGAAAGGAAATGAAATGAAAGGAAAGGAAAGGAAAGGAAAGGTAGAAAGAAGAAAAAACACAGATAATTGGAAAGGAACGGAAAGGAAGATAGAAGAAAGGAAAGGAAAGGAAGATAGATGAAAGGAAAAGAAAGGAAAGGAAGATAGAAGAAAGGAAAGGAAAGGAAAGGAAAGGAAAGAAGGAGGGAAGGATAGGGAAGAAAAGGTAAGGGGAGGGTCTATAATATGAATAAAAGGAAGAAATGAAGGAAAGGAAAGGAAAGGAAGTTCAGGGGTGAAGGGAAAAAGGTAATCTTGAGTTAACAATATAGAAATAATTGGTAACCATTTGCAATGTCACAAGAACATTGTTTCTGCCCTTTTGCTTTTGAGATTTAAAACGCTCCGCAGCAATTTTTTTCTTTCTTTTCCATTCTGTTTCAACGAACATGCAATGCCTACATCTTTGTTAACTGCAGAAGGGAAAAAAAAAGGAGACAAAAACGAATCCATTCAGCATTTAATTGCTAACAGATTATTTTGTTTTAGTGCAGTTGCTGGGAAATCAAAGATCCATCCTTATGACAAGCACACTCATAACACAAACATTGAAATTTGTCTTGAGATGACACATTTGGTAAAAAGTCTCCGTGGAGACTGAGAAATAGGAGCTTCAGATGCTGCTGTGCCTGCTCAAATAACATTTAGGAGTTTTTTTTTTTCTTCTCTGTGCTAATTTTTTTTTTTTTTTTGGAGAGGGAGGGGAGATATATTGTATATATGAAGATATATTACTGTCGTCATATTTTTTTACATTTTCTCCTCCTCTTCCTACTTAGAAGAATCAGTAGCATTTAATGGGAAAGGACTAGCTGTGGACTAGTACAGACGTGGGAGTGGGAGAGTTCAGTGTAGTGGTTAAAGCACCAGGCTAGAAACTGGGAGACCGTGAGTTCTAGTTCTACTTTAGCCATGAAACCCAGTTGGGTAATCTTGGGCCAGTCACTTTTCTCAGCCCAAACCAAGGTTTTTGATGTGGGGAACATAGGAGGAAGAAGATCTATTGGAAAAATTTTGTCGCCTTGAATTATTTGTTAAAAATGATGAAGACTGGATATAAATATACAAGCAAATAACAACCCAGGGATGAGACTGGATAATAATAATAATAATAATAATAATAATAATAATAATAATAATAATAATAATAACCATCAAACATCCACATCTGCCTATCCCAGGTCCTGGGTAAGGACTCGATAGGTAGACAAAATGCCAAATCCAGTCTGAACATCTGGCTGACTGTGCGATGATCGATAATAATAAAGTTGGAAGGGACCTTAGAGGTCATCTAGTCCAACCCCCTGCTCAGGCAGGAAACCCTATACCATTTCGGACAAATGGCTGTCCAATCTCTTCTTAAAAACTTCTGGTGTTGGAGCATTCACAGCTTCTGGAGGCAGGTTGTTCCACTGGTTAATTGTTCTCACTGTCAGGAAATTTCTCCTTAGTTCTAGGTTGCTTCTCTCCTTGGTTAGTTTCCATCTGTTGCTTCTTGTCCTGCCTTCAGGCGTTTTGGAGAATAGCTTGACTCCCTCTTCTTTGGGGCAGCCCCTGAGATATTGGAAGACTGCTATCATGTCCCCCCTCGTCCTTCTCTTCATTAAACTAGACAGTCCCAATTCCAGCAACCGTTCCTTATATGTTTTAGCCTCCAGTCCCCTAATCATCTTTGTTGCTCTTCTCTGCGCTCTTTCTAGAATGTTTTAGACACGTTCAATCAAGAATTAAGAATAAATGCATGTGACTATCAGGACACTGAATTGAGCAAGCTGCAAATTGCTGCATCCACTTGGCCCATGGGGATAGATTTAGCTGGACCCCCAATGATCCGGGGGAGGATAGTAATTCTTATGATGCAGAATGAATTGATGTTCTTTGTGGTGTTTTACACATGGGGGGGAGCATTTCTATCACATCAGCTTTGAAACCCATCTAGATCTGGGGAAAGAAAAGACTGCCTTTTCAAAAGATGGTCACATAAACCTCCTGCTAGTGTAAATCCAAACTGCTCTGTGGCATGGCATTGTTGTTGTTAGTTGCGAAGTCGTGTCCGACCCATCGTGACCCCATGGACAATGTTGCTCCAGGCTTTCCTGTCCTCTACCATCTTCTGGAGTCCATTTAAGCCAGGGTTGAGTTTAATTTCATTGAGGGCCACATCAGCATTGCGGTTGTTCTTGGGGGTGCCGGGTGGGTGTGGTCAGGGGGGTACGGCCTACTGGATGGGCATGGATGGAGTGGGTGTGGCCTACTGGGTGGGCATGGCCAGCTCTACATCATTCACATCAAGGTTCCTGTGGGGGCCTGGGCAGGAGTGGGACAGATCTGAGGGTCTCTGGCAGAAAGAGGTGGGACCGGGGCAAAGTCCATCAAGCCGGATATGTGAAGTAGGCGAGGGCCATTTGCTGGCCACTTCCAGGCGATGGTCCATTTCTTCATTCCTCACAAAGGGTGACACCTCCCCAGCATGCACCCAGGAGGTGGGGCTGACGCGGCAGGGGCTGGTTCCTCGCTGTTTCCAGACGGCCTTGTGGAGCTAAGACTGAATGCACTTCAGCATAGATGGCCACTACAAAATTGTACATTGGCTCCCGGCCGGCCTGACAGCAGAGGCCGTTCCCTCACTGTTTCCAGGATGGCTTCATGGGCCACATGAAACCACTTCGCAGGCTGCATCCAGCCCCCAGGCCTTGTGTTTGACATGTCTGATTTAAGCTCACACCTACTGCTTCAGTGACTCCATCCAGCCACCTCATTCTCTGTCATCCCCTTCTTCTATTGCTCTCCATCTTTCCCAGCATCAGGCTCTTCTCCAGTGACTCCTTCCTTCTCATTAGGTGGCCAAAGTATTTGAGTTTCAACTTTAAAATATGGCCTTCTAAAGAGCAGTCAGGGTTGATGTCCTCTAGGACTGACCGGTTTGATTGCAATTTAAATAGTTTTAAATCTGGATGTAAAACCACTCAAAAATAATGATGCATGCTTAAATAATTTACAATACTTTAGTGGTGCTTAGAGTCTCTCTTGTTCTCCTGCAGGGCAGGAGGGCAACCCTAATCCAGGCTGGCTAAGGAATTCTGGGAGTTGAAGTCCACAGGTCGGAAAGAGCCCATAGTTGCCCACCCCTCTCATAAAGGGACAGGCCAATAGCATGGCTGGCTCAGGAATTCTGGGAGTTGAAGTCCATAGGTCATAAAGGGGCCATACTTACCCATCTCTGTTCTACTGGGTGGCCAGGAATTTCCCCCCCAAAAAATAAATTACCCTAAAGGCATCTGGTTGCATGCTAAAAGATAAGCATTATTTAGGCATATGCAAACCAGCCAAAATCTTTCCAGATTTGAAGCTTATGTTCTAAATGTTAATTTCATTTAATTTGAGCTTGCCACTGATTTGATCACCCAAATTAATTTTTAAAAAGTTCAGCTCTTCTGATGTGGCTTTTCCCACTTGAGTTGCCAATTTGCTGAGAGGCTCTGCTCTTAGGAATGAGCTTTTTTTCTCCCATTTTCAGGGCCTTGCAAATATCCTTGAATCCTTTGGCTGCATCATGTCATCACACTGGTTACCTTCTCCTTGGAGTATCACCTAAGTCTACCATTTTCATTATTAACCGTGAGAGGCAGGGCACGTTTGAAATTTTCTGCTGTTTGACCATTAAAAGATCAGATTTGTGAGAAGGAGAAGATTAAAGAGGGAGAGAGGGAGAAAGAGAAGGGGAAAGAATGGGAGAGGGAATAGGAGAAGGAGCAAGAGAAGGAGAAAGAGTGGGAGAGGCAGAAGGAGCAAGAGAAGAAGAAGAAGAAAGAGTGGGAGAGGGAGAAGGAGCAAGAGAGGGAGAAAGAGTGGGAGAGGGAGAAGGAGCAAGAGAAGGAGAAAGAATGGGAGAGGCAGAAGAAGCAAGAAAAGGAGAAGAATAAAGAGTGAGAGAGGGAGAAGGAGCAAGAGAAGGAGAAAAAATGGGAGAGGCAGAAGAAGCAAGAGAAGGAGAAGCATAAAGAGTGGGAGAGGGAGAAGGAGCAAGAGAGGGAGAAAGAGTGGGAGAGGGAGAAGGAGCAAGAGAAGGAGAAAGAGTGGGAGAGGCAGAAGGAGCAAGAGAAGGAGAAGGTTAAAGAGTGAGGAAGAAGGAACAAGAGAATGAGAAAGAGTGGGAGGGGTAGAAAGAGCAAGAGAAGAAGAAGAAAGAGTGGGAGAAGAAGAAGGAGGAAGAGAAGGAAAAAGAGTGGGAGAGGGAGAAGGAGCAAGAGAAGGAGAAGAATAAAGAGTGGAAGAGAGAAGGAGCAAGAGAAGGAGAAGGAGAAAGAATGGGAGAAGCAGAAGAAGCAAGAGAAGGAAAAGAATAAAGAGTGGGAGAGGGAGAAGGAGCAAGAGAGGGAGAAAGAGTGGGAGAGGGAGCAAGAGAAGGAGAAGGTTAAAGAGTGAGAGAGGAAGAAGGAGCAAGAGAATGAGAAAGAGTGGGAGGGGGAGAAAGAGCAAGAGAAGAAGAAGAAAGAATGGGAGAAGAAGAAGGAGGAAGAGAAGGAAAAAGAGTGGGAGAGGGAGAAGGAGCAAGAGAAGGAGAAGAATAAAGAGTGGAAGAGGGAGAAGGAGCAAGAGAAGGAGAAGGAGAAAGAATGGGAGAAGCAGAAGAAGCAAGAGGAGAAGAATAAAGAGTGGGAGAGGGAGAAGGAGCAAGAGAGGGAAAAAGAGTGGGAGAGGGAGCAAGAGAAGGAGAAGGTTAAAGAGTGAGAGAGGAAGAAGGAGCAAGAGAATGAGAAAGAGTGGGAGGGGGAGCAAGAGCAAGAGAAGGAGAAAGAGAGGAAGAGAGAGAAGGAGAAGGAGAAAGAATGGGAGAGGGAGATGAAGAAGAAACCTTCATAATTTGTGGGTGCTCCATCACTGAAGGCTTTTAAGAAGAGATTGGGCAGACATTTGTCTGAAGTGATTTACATCTCCTTGTTGAGTGGGAGGTTGTACTAGAAGACTTTCCAAGTCCTTTCCAACTCTTTTTATTCTGCATTCTATAGAAGTCCCATTAACCCAAGCAACTCTTCTCAAATTGCACGATCAGCCCTGAAAAGGGGGAACAAAACAAAACAAAACAAAAACCTTGGGCCAACCCAGACTTGGTCACGTCGTCAGGTTTTGCTTCTTTTCATTCACGTTTGAAAAAGGAAGAATACTGTTCCTCGGGATGGAATCTAATGAGCCTTACTGAAATGATGGCAGTTCCCCTTATTAGAAACTGCAAAGCTTACTTTGAATGGTGCAAATCTCCACAGAGAGTAATTATGCTTAATGGCCCTCAGTTTGCCTGTCAGTAATTTGCAGAGTCTACCATGTCAGCAGTTTCTGAAGCTATTGCACCCTCAGCATGTCACAGCCAGCTTAAAGATTTAAAACACACACACACACACACACACACAAAAAAAACAGACCTGCTGCCATAACAGCCACGGAATGATTTAAAAAAGGCTGAAACCAAGCATAGGAGAAGAAGGATGCCAAAGAATGCCATCACCGGCAGCCTTTTTTACTACTACGTCTCACCTCAGAGTGTAAATGAAGTCAGATTTCCCTGCAAATGAACTTTCTGAAGCTTCAGGGGAAGCAGATTGGTTCTGCACACATGTGACAGCTGAGGTAAGGATGAGGATGATGTTCATGTCAAACTAGAATCAGAATAGAATAAACTACTTTATTTGGCCAAGTGTGAGTAGATACCCAAGGAATTTGTCTCCGGGCCAGAAGCTCTCGGCATCATGGTTCCGATAGATTAAATTGATAGATAACCTTTATTGACATTTTTTTTAAAACCGTGGGCACAATGACACACATTAAAAATGAAATTTAGTTGCTTGCTCTCAAAGTGTACACACGCATAACACACATTTAAACATACTGTATACAATATATGTATAGACCTTTACCCTTACGTATAAGTAACTTATAACTATTAATCACTGTCCATCTTGAATACATAACGGAAGGAGGAAGCTTTAGAGTTCACAAGGTTAATACTGTATGGAGCAAAAATGTGGCTGAATCAGGATGTTCTGCTTCGGATACCAAGGAACCCCCTCCTCCCAGAAGGTAACAAGGAAGACAGGTCATGAAGAGGAGGTGTAGTGTCCCGGACAATCTTACAGACAATTAGATGTGACCAGATAAATCAGAACTCCAAGGCCAGAGGCTCCACAAAGATCATGTTTATTGGTTACAAAATATCGGCACAATCAAAAAGTGAAGCCAAATCTGAAATTCCCTCCAAAGAATTACACTATTACAAAGTTAAACTTCCCACCCCAATGCTATGCAATCAGTTACATTTTTCAATAGAATAGTTTGGTGGGTTTTCTAATAGTACACACAACCCCTTCAATCCGACCGTTTGAAATGACCTTGGTTCCCACAGGACAGAGAATTGTTTCGACTATTGGAAAACCTCTACATCCCCCCCTCCCATTCCTGTGGCAATCTAGAACAAGCAAAATGGCTTCAGCCAGGTTCGTTGTAGAGTTGACACTCAGTATACATACAAAGAAACAGAATCATCATCATCCCAATAGGAGAGGGCAGTAAAGAAGACAATAACAACAACAATCCAGACTTAACAATTGTTGATAAGAAAGACAAAAAAGTCTGGATAGTGGACATGGCAGTGTCTGGAAACAGCAGAATAGAAATGAAAGAACTGGAGAAGATAATAAAATACTACAAATGCTACAAATAGTAATAGAATGACTGTGGCAATAGTAGTAGTACCAATAGTAATAGGAGCCTTGGGTGCAATCCCAAAACAACTGGAGCACCATTTGAACACCATCAGCACTGACAAATTCACCATTAGTCAATTGCAAAAGGCGGCCTTACTAGGAACTGCTTCCATCTTGCGACAATATCTGTAATACCATCAAACATCCACATCTGCCTATCCCAGGTCCTTGGGAAGGACTCGATAGGTAGACAAAAATGCCAAACCAAGCCTGAACATCTGGCTGACTGTGCAATGAATAATAATAATAATAGTAATAATAATAATAACAATAATAACAATAATAATAGATATATTTGATTGGTAAATGCACATAGACATGAGACAGTGCTGTGGGAATTAGGTGTTCAGCAGAGTGATGGCTCGAGAGAAAAAAACTTTCTCCATGTCTTATTGTTTTGGCATGCAATGCCTCTATAGCAGAGGTCACCAACCCTTGTCAGTTGGCAGACCGGAGGAAAATGGAAGAGGAAGCATTTTACATGCATGCGTGCACACGCGTACGCATGGGGTCACAAACACATGTGCACTACAAACAGGGCGGGGCTAGTGCCCACATGATATTCACTAGCCCTGCCCTGTTCCTATGTGGTACAGCACCTCATTTCTGCACCCCGCGACATGGCAGCAGCTGTTTTTGTTCCTTGCATGGACATGGCGGCAGCCCGTTTTTGTGCCCTGTGGTGTGGTGGCTCCCATTTTTGTGTTCCACAGCGAGACAATGTCTGTTTTTGTGCCTTGCAGCATGGCAACAGCCCATTTGTGCACCCCAGGCATGGCGGCACCCTGTTTTCATGCCCTGTGGTGTAGCAGCAGCCCATTTTCATACCCCCAGGCATGGTGGCAGCCCGCTGTTGTGCCCCACGGCGTGGCATCCTGTTTTTGTTCCCCACGGCCACGGCGCTAGCACAAGTGAGGGTGTGTGTGCGCATTGGGATGGGCTCACAGGTTGGGGACCCCTGCTCTATATTGTCGTCTCTGGAGTGGATCTGATCAAAGTGGGGAAATAACCAGGTTTTGCCATTTTTGTTGATTTTTACAAATGCTTGGGTGGATTCACTCTTCACTCAGATTTACCTAGAGTGGTGCGCCAGCTATCACTTCTGACCTCTCTTCATTTCTTTCTTTTTGTTTGGAAAAGATTAATGCTTTCTAGATAGCTTGTCACTAGCACCCCCTGGCAAGAGCCCTCATATTCTGCTTACTCTTGCTGACATAGGTCAGGAATATACAACTTTTCTAGTGGCTATGAGTTACATCTCTCCTTTTCTAATGGTCTCTGAGGGCTGAAGGAGATGGAACCATTAGTATCACTAATGGTCAGTAAAATATTCATACAAGGTGGAAATGGAGGGAGGTTTGGGGTTGCCCAGTCTGGTTTACAACATCTGCGAGTCTCTGTCCAAGTGCTGATACTGAACCTGCCTATAGATTCATTTCGTTATCCACAATTTAATGTGACAGAGTTGTCCATTTGCCAATGCCTGCAGTGACAGACAAAGCATTTGCAAATTGAAACGCAGTTTAGGAGATGAGGGTGAAAGAGTTCTTTGCTACAATTTTTTAATAGGGAGTAAGAGAACTGGAAAGACTACTTATTGACAGAATGGTTGCTTATTTATTTATTTTTTTTTAAAAAAAAATAAGTTGTCCTCAAAGTGAGCTTAGTTCCTGATGACTGCATCCTAAGAGATTTCTTGGCATTGTTATGAGAATGGCTTTCCATCGCCTTTTTCTGGGCTCAAGGTTAGGGTTTTGGGTTAGAGAGGGGTCTTCAAACTTGGCAACTTTAAGACTTGTGGACTTCAACTCCCAGAATTCCTCAGCAAGCCAGGGCTGGCTGAGGAATTCTGGGAATTGAAGTCCACAAGTCTTAAAGTTGCCAAGTTTGAAGACCCCTGGGTTAGAGTTAGGGCTTAAAGAAACAGAAGACCATGAATGTGTTTGAAATTTGATGTTGGAGAAAGTTTGTTAGGATACCATGGATGGCTAATAAAATGAACAAACAGATCATCAGGCAAATAACTCCAGAGTTCTCACTTGAGGCACAAATGACCAGCCTCAAATTCTACTTCAGACACATGGTGGGAAGTCCTAGCTCCAAATACAGGGCTCTGAGAAGGTAGAAGGAAAGAATAGAGAACAACCAGCAGCAAAAACCAGCACCGAGATAGATAGAGTCAATTACAGCAGTAATGAATGCACTGTTAGAAGACCGAGTTAGGGATTGTTATGGAGGACTCAAAGAGTTGACTTGATGGCACATAATCAATCATTGGACTTCCTTCCTTCCTTCCTTCCTTCCTTCCTTCCTTCCTTCCTTCCTTCCTTCCTTCCTTCCTCCCTCCCTTCCTCCCTCCCTTCCTCCTTCCCTCTCTCCCTCCCTCCCTCCCTCCCTTCCTTCCTAGTCTAGCTTACATCCTGGAATTTCCAGGTGGTCTCCCATGCAGCACTAACCAAAATGAGCATGCTTAGCTTCAGAGATCATCCAAGGTTAATGCTGCCACCTGCTGATGCTATCACATATCACTTCTTGGGCAAATGAAGGTCTACTAAATGTTGCTTCTAGAACAGGGGTGTCAAACTGCTGGCCCCGCAGGCCGGATGTGTCATGCCAAAATCGTGCCCACCCCATTGCTGGCAAAGGAAAAATAGTCACGATATGTCACAATATGTCACGTGACATTGCAAATTTGATACATCTCTTCTAGAAGCTTAGCTCAGGGAAATATAAATAAGGCAACCGAGATGACTTCAACTGTTCCTCGACTTCCATCCTCCCTTAAGTTCAGAAATGATCTGCTAGGTCACAGCACCTGAAAGATGACTTTCATGCTTCTGAAGTTGTTGTTGCCCAGTTCTTCTCCCCTAAAAGAGAATGCACACTTACATTTCCCACATACTTATTTTCTGAGTCTTCTTCTATGTACATCCAGAGACTTGACCAAAGTCCAATGGGAAATTTATAGCCAAATCGTGATACTTTTAAGGTCTGTTGGACAGTATTTGGTAAAAATTGGAGATGACTTAATAGGATACAGATAAGGAATTTCAGAAAAGGATTAAACAACTTGTCCAGTTCTCCTATCCTCTTTGAATTCATTGTTCCTTGAATTCATTATTTGGACGAGGGGATAGATGGGGAACTCATCAAATTTACAGATGACACCAAGCTGGCAGGAATAGCCAACACTCCAGAAGACAGGCTTAAGATACAGGAGGATCCGGACAGACTTGAACACTGGGCGCTATCTAACAAAATGAAATTCAGTGGTGAAAAAAGTAAGGTTCTACATTTAGGCAAGAAAAACCAAATGTACAGGTATAGTATAGGGGGTACCTTGCTCAATAGTAGTAACTGTGAGAGGGGCCTTGGAGTCCTAGTGGTCAATCACCTAAATAGGAGCCAGCCGTGTGCTGCAGCTGCCAAAAAGGCCAACACAGTGCTAGGCTGCATTAACAGAGGGATAGAATCAAGATCACGTGAAGTATTAATACCACTTTACAATACCTTGTAAGGCCATGTTTGGAATAGTGCATCCAGTTTTGGTCACCACAATATAAAATAAGATGTTGAGACTCTGGAAAGAGTGCAGAGAAGAACAACAAAGATGATCGGAGGGTTGGAGGATAAAACACATGAAGAAGAGTTACAGGAACTGGGACTGTCTAGTCTAGTGAAAAGTAGGATCAGAAGTGACATGATAGCAGTGTTCCAATAGTTGAAGGGCTGCCACAAAGAAGAGGGGGTCAACCTGTTCTCCAATTCTTGTCCTGAAGGCAGGACAAGAAGCCATGGAGGAAAACTAACCAAAGGATAGAAGCAACCTAGAACTAAGGAGAAATTTCCAGACAGCGAGAACAATCAACCAGTGGAACAAAAGTTGTGGGTGTTTCATCAATGGAGGATTTAAGAAAAGATTAAATTTGTTCAGAATGGTGTAGGGTCTCCTGCTTGTTCAGTGGGATTGGACTGTAAGACCTCCAAGGTCCCTTCCAACTGTGTTCTTCTGTTCAGAACTAAGGATTGAAAAACTGGGCCGAATTCAAGTTTTGCTTCCCGTTGTTCAGAATCTACACAGCAAATGTGTCGCAAGAGTGCAGATATCCATCAGATGTCTGTACATTTTGGCTGGGTCTGTTCTGGAGAGGGGCACACCTTCATATTTGGTGGGTTAGTCAGTTCCACCAGGACTGGGTTATGTCCATGTGACAGGAAGGAAATTCCACCGATAAAACAGGACTGAGATCTCTTAACATCCTGATTACTCCTCTCGCTCTGCTTTCTTAATTCTAGATTCTTTCTCCATGCTCCTGTTTATTATAAATTGTTACCGAAGGCAGTTCTCTCTCCGTGGTGCCTGATTATTGTGAAAGGCAGAGGTGGAGAGAAAGAGAAAAATTAACCTAGTGGGAGTTCAGCTGGGTAATATATACTGTACACATGAAACTTTTCTGCTGATACAGCAATAAACTTTTGTGCTGCCGTATGAATCAGACTGATATGCCGCTGAGTAATGCGGTGAAGTGCCAGTAAGGAAGCATCGTTAGAAATCTCTTTTTAAATTTCCTTTTTAAATATATATATATATAGAATATCACTTGTGAAGGGCTAAATAATGACAGAGAATATCCTGTTAAATCTAACATTAGCAAAACTACCAGCTATAGGTAGTTCTCAATTTACAACAATTCATTTAGTGATCATTCAAAGTTACAAGTGCACTGAAAAAAAAGTGACTTGCAACTGTTGTTCACACTTAAAGACAGTTGCAGCATACTCAGGGTCACGTGATTAAAATTCAGACGCTTGGCAACTGACTCATATTTATGAGGTCAGGTGACTATGTGTTTGACGATGGTTTTGCCAAAACAGCCCACAGCATTAATAATAATAATAATAATAATAATAATAATAATAATAATAATAATAATAACAACAACAACAACAACAACAACAAGAAAATACAAAGACCTACAAATAAAAATAAAAAGACTGTGGCAAAGGCAAGCAAGGGTAGTACCAATAGTAATAGGTACCTTGGGTACAATCCCAAAACAACTGAAGCATCACTTGGACACCATCATCGGCATTGACAAATTTGCCATTAGTCAATTGCAAAAGGCAACCTTACTAGGAACTGCTTCCATCCTGTGACAATATCTGTAATACCATCAAACATCCACATCTTCCTATCCCAGGTCCTTGGGAAGGACTCGATAGGTAGACAAAAATGCCAAATCCAGTCTGAACATCTGTCTGACTGTGCGATGATTAATAATAACAATAACAATAATAAAAAGGTGGAAAGGACCTTGGAGGTCATCTATTCCAACCCCCTGCTCAGGCAGGAAACCCTATACCATTTCAGACAAATGGCTGTCCAGTGTCTTCTTAGAAACTTCCAGTGTTGGGGCATTCACCGCTTCTGGAGGCAGGTTGTTCCACTGGTTAATTGTTCTAACTGTCAGGAAGTTTCTCCTTAGTTCTAGGTTGCTTCTCTCCTTGATTAGTTTCCATCCATTGCTTCTTGTCTTGTCTTGTCTTGTCTTCAGGCGCTTTGGAGAATAACTTGACTCCCTCTTCTTTGGAGCAGCCCCTGAGATATTGGAACACTGCTATCATGTCCCCCCTAGTTCTTCTCTTCGTTAAACTAGACATACCCAATCTATCTACTGTAGATAGATAGATAGATAGATAGATAGATAGATAGATAGATAGATAGATAGATAGATAGAGTGATAGAGGATAGATAGATAGATAGATAGATAGATAGATAGATAGATAGATAGAGTGATAGATAGAGTGATAAATATACAGATAAATGATAGATGATAGACAGGTAGACAGACAGACAGACAGATAGACAGACAGACGGGATACAGATGGAAGCTATTCTTGCTTAAAATGTGCCTTTCTGGCAAATCTTAAAATAAAAGCAGTACGTAAAAGTCAACTTAGGGGACACGGAAGAAAAGCTGGGACTGCAGTTACTGCAGCCAAGGATCTGACACACAGCACAGACTGTATGGCCTTTCTGCAGGATTGAGATAACACGGCCTGGTTTAACAAGAGTGGATTAAGGGGTGAGTATGGCCATCCAGGAGGAAGCATTAGCCTACTTTCCCTGGTCTTTGAAGACTCAATAGGTGATTTCGCTCAAATCTGATGATTTGGATGGAACAGGGTGGGTGATTCTTGGCTCTCGTTGAAATTCATCTGTTGTTGCTTGCCGGGAAAGGCAGTGCAAGGGGAAGGAAAGCAAACTGTATTTCTTCACAATATGTTGCTCGTGTTACTAATTGCGAAGGATTGCCCCTCCTGCTGTGAATCCATTGAAGATGGGTGAATTTTTTATTAATCTCAGATTAATAAAATGGCTCCGGAATGGCAGAGGTGAATGTGTGCCATTTTACTGCTCGCCTTTCTCCTCCTTAATATATCTGTGTGCTCTAGCAATGATTGGAATGTATTTCCCTTATATTATTAATAAAGGCATGATAGGAAGGATCTCAGTTGGATTTTTGTACTTGCTGCCTATGGCCCCCAACAATCTGGGTCTTTATTTTACCGACCTTGGCAGGATGGAAGGATGAGTCAACCTTGAGCCCTGTCAGGATTGAACTACTGGCTGTGGGCGGTGAGTTAGCCTGCAGTACAATTTTCTAAAAATTGTAATTAAAATGAAAGTTGAGCAAATTATTGCAAAACCACCTTTCATTGGCAGCTATGGTACCTGAGAATTTGAGAATTCACCATGGCTAAAGTCATTGTGACTTATTGGTAATCCTAGATTTGGAGGTAGTTCTTCCTAGCTCCATTCCTGGTGTATTGTTGATTTTTTATGCTTCTTCTTCTTCTTCTTCTTCTTCTTCTTCTTCTTCTTCTTCTTCTTCTTCTTCTTCTTCTTTCTTCCTCTTCTCTCTTCTTCCTTCTCCTTCTCTTCTTCTTCCTTCTTCTTCTTCTTCTTCTTCTTCTTCTTCTTCTTCTTCTTCTTCTTCTTCTTCTTCTTCTTCTTCTTCTTCTTCTTCTTCTTCTTCTTCTTCTTCTTCTTCTTCTTCTCCTTCTCCTCCTTCTCCTTCTCCTTCTTCTCCTCCTCCTCCTCCTCCTCCTCCTCATGTTTGTTGAACTGACTTGGCAAGCTGTGTTAGCCAGCATTTAAATAAACCACGTGCATGAAAAGATCAAGAGGAGATCTTTTCTGCTGTTAGAAAGCATCTGCCGTTTATAACACTAACTCAAAAGAGTGGATTATAATGGTGATCCAGCCTGAGGAATTAGAGCTATATTGTTAAACTTAAACATATTTTCCATTCCTGGAATTCTGAATGAAGATAAGCAGTAATTTGCTCTGAGGCTGCATTGACTTGGACAATCTGCCCTTATTCAGCAGTTCTTTCAAAGTCTGTCTGACCTTGGCAAAGTTTCAAGAGTCATCCATTTTTCTCTCTTCTTGTTTGTGGCTGAAGTGTGCTCAAGCAATTCGCTTCAGCTTAATAACACAAGCATGTTTTCTTCAATATTGGATATGCATATATTTTCTTTGCTATCTGCTTCTATTTCTTTGCCAAACATTCAAGAGACATGTGAACTCCACTTCCTTCCCTCATTCCTTCCTTTCTTCCTCCCTCCCTCCCTTCCTTCTTTTCTTCCTTTGCAAGAGACATGTGAACCCAGTTCTTTTCTTTTCCACTTCCTTCCTTCTTGCCTTCCTTCCTTCCTTCCTTCCTTCCTTCCTTCCTTCCTTCCTTCCTTCCTTCCTTCCTTCCTTCCTTCCTTCCTTCTTCCCTTGCTCCCTCCCCCCTCGCTCTCTCCCTCCTTTCCAGTTCAGATAAAAACTTTTGCCTTATCACTATCCCATAGCCAATGTTTGCCCTGGACATTTTAATCTCCACAATATTGCAATGATTCCCAAAAAATAAAAAAAAGGAAAAAAAATAAGCATTGATATATTTGACATAGTTCAGTTTATTTTGTATGAAAACTTCCAAAGTTCAGATTTTAAAAAAAAAAATATGCACAGGATAAATCTAGCGGTGTTATCATCTGAATACTAACTACATTTAAATTTTAGGATTTCCTTAAGCAAAGGAAGGTTTAAGTTTGGATTTCCATAAGCAATAAAAAAAGTATAAGTAGGGTAATGTGCCGCCAACTGAAAAAGAGCAGAGAAAATTAACGGTTTATTAAATGAGGCCAGGGCTTATATTAGGAAGATAAGATAAATAGAAGGATAGGTTAAGTGGTACTCACAGGTATTAGTTTATCTCCCAAGACCTCCTCTGATCCCCATCAAAGTTCAATGAGAAAGAAGAAGGGGAATGGCGGTGATTAATTATGGTGCAGCATTGTATTTGTGAAATTGGTAGAGAACACCCTGGAGGATTAGTTCTCCTTTGGTGGATAGGTGTTTCGTTCCATCAAGGGGATCCTCTTTTTGAATAGGTACTTTTGCAGTCATTTCTGCTTTCTATTCTATGCTTACTTTGGGGAAACTCTGATGGAAAGGGAAGAGTACAGAGTGAAGAATAACACAATTGGGATGGATCTTGGACAGACATGTCAAACACAAGGCCCGGGGGCCGGATGCGGCCCACAAAGTGGTTTCATGTGGCCTGCGAAACAGTGAGGGAATGGCCCCCTCTGCCTTGGCCCTGGCCCAGGCCGGCCGGGAGCCATTGTACAATTTTGTGATGGCCATCTTTGCTGAAACGCATTCAGTCTTAGTTCCATAAGCCCCCTCCCCCACATGGCCTGAGAGGAACAGTGAGGCTCCTCCAGTGGACCATGCCTTGGCGCTTGCCCCGGTCCCACCCTCTTCTGCCAGAGACCCTCAGATCTATCCCACTCCTGCCCAGGCCCCCACAGGCACCCTTGACGGGAACGATGTAGAGCTGGCCACACCCACCCAGTAGACCACACCCACTCCATCCATGCCCACCCAGTAGGCCGCACCCACCCGGCCCCCTGAGGGCAACCACAATGCTGATGCGGCCCTCAATGAAATTGAGTTTGACACCCCTGATCTTGAACATCTCTTCCAATATTTGAGGGACTGTTACAAAGAAAAGGGGTTGGACTTATTCTCCAGAGGCCCTGAGGAACAAGAAGACGCTGATGGAAGCTGATCAGAGAGAGCTCTAACCTAGAATTAAGGAGAAATTTCTTGACAATGAGAACAATTAATCAATGGATGGAAACTAATCAAGAAGAGAAGGAACCTGGAATTAAGGAGAAACTCCCTAACAATGAGGACAATTAACCAATGGAACAGCTTGCCTTCAGAAGTTGTGGGTGCTCCATCACTGGAGGTTTTTAAGGAGAGATTGGACAGCCACTTGTCTGAAATGGTATATAGGGCTGGGGTCTTCAAACTTGGCCCTCTTATGACTTGTGGACTTCAACTCCCAGAATTCTTCAGCCAGGCATGCTGGCTGAGGAATTCTGGGAGTTGAAGTTCACAAGTCATAAGAGGGCCAAGTTTGAACACCCCTAGTATAGAGTTTCCTGCTTGAGCAGGGGATTGGAATAGAAGATCTCCAAGGTCCCTTCCAGCTCTATTATTCTGTCTCGAGGAAATATCACAGCTCTAAGCCTGACTGGGAAGTCCAAATGCCATGAATCAATGGTAAACAACACCTCACAATTGCTTTCCCACACGAAAAAAAAAAAATATCTAGATAGAGGGGTCTGCAACATCGTAGGAGATTTTGTTTTAGTAATATGAAGCTCAGCTGTAGCCACTGGAAACATTCAAATAGGACAGTAGTTCTCAACCTTTTTAATGCCGCGACCCCCAACCGGTCGTAAGTCGAGACTACTCAACCGGTCGTAAGTCGAGGACTACTCAACTGGTGCAGCACCGTTTGCAGAATGGGACTTTTGGCGGGCTCAGCAGGGCAGAGACAGCCTGGACAATTCCTATTGCCTTTTGAAAGCCAATAGAATTAGCCTCTGTTCAAGAGAGTCTATTCTATTGGCTTTCAAAAGCCAGTAGAATAAAAGGGAGTAGCACAGCTAAGGAAAAGGGGAAAAAAATGGTGGACTGCGTTGTTTGGTGACCCCCGTGAAATGGTCGTTCGACCCCAAATGGGGTCCCGACCCACAGGTTGAGAACCACTGAGACAGGGGGAAATGAGCAGAATGTCTTTGACCTCCTTGTGAATATTGAAACTAAAGGGAAAAAAACATCAAAATTTAGAGGTACCGTTAAGCTACAATTAACCAGATTGGCGTTCAGCATTTAAGACTTGCTTTGCAGCTCCCACCAATTTCTGAGCTTCAAAAGGGCAGAGTGAAAGGGAAAAAACAAACACACACACACACACACAAACCAAAACTCACCCCGGCCTTTAATTGTGTAAAAGAAAAAAGCTTGGGTGATGGAACCTCTTTGAACCTTAAGTATTGCTCTTAGAATGTCTGCATGTGGGATGGGAAAGGCATACATTTTCTCATTATTTATAACAATGGCTGGCACTCAGCAAATGCATTTCAGTGCATTCAGCAAGTTAATTGAGTACTTGGTTAAAGACAGATGCCGATCAACCCAGAAATCGTGAACAAGATTACAAGCCCCACAAAGGGGGGGTTGTTCAATTCAGCTCGGTATAAAAGAAATCACGTAGGCCTCACAGTTTCCTGGGCCGCGATTCTCCGCAACTCCACAATGGGACTCAAATACCAACAAGCCTTCAACCTGTGGTGAAGATGTTAAGATTTGGGAAAAGTACAAAGAAGAGCAACTAAGATGATTAAAGGCCTGGAGACTAAAACATATGAAGAACGTTTGCTGGATTTGGGTTTGACTAGTCTAGATAACAGAAGGACTGGGGGTGTGTGTGACATGATAGCAGTATTTCAGTATTTGAGGGGCTACCACCTCAAATACTATTTTCCAAAGCACCAGAGGGCAGGACAAGAAATGATGGGTGGAAACTAATCCAGGAGAGAAGCAACCTGGTATTAAGGAGAAACTTAAGGACAATTAATAAGGTGACCAACCGTCCTCCTTTAGGGAGGACAGTCCTCCTTTTGTGAGTTCTGTCCTCCCTCGAAAAGTGTCCTCCTACATGTCCTCCTTTTCGATATTTGAAGACTAATCTGCAGGGCTTTTCTTCCCCTCATAGAACGCTCAGAACGGCGTTCCGGCACCTTTTTTTGATGGTTTTTTTTCAACTTTTGCATGAGCTGTGCTACTCCCCCTATTGGCTTTCGAAAGCCAATAGGAATTGCTGCTGAGCACGCCAAAACACCCAGCCGGCAAACTTTGCACATGCAAGTTGTCCGCAGCGAAGGCGAATTGGCAGGAACTTTGCACCCCTCCCTGCTACCCAACTACACCATCTCCTAGTTAGTCCCGAAGATACCTGGAGGAGACTGGAGAGGCAACACCACAGTAACTTTCTCTTGATCTTTGGCCCTGCTAGGACAATAATGGCTACCGGTGCAAGAGTCAGGGGTGGCGGGGCTGCTGCGGGCGAGGGTGTGAGGGGTGGCAGTAGCCGGCTGCCCCCCGTGCTATGGGAGCCGCAGAGCCTGCTCTACACGGTGGGGCAGCAGTGCTGGCGGGGTGGCTGCAGGCGGGGGCACGGCATGTAAGCATAATTACAATATAAAATGTTATTGTTACAAATGTTTTTTATTACGCATTTATCATATTATAGCGTATTCTGTATTATTGTTGCAATGAATAAACTGTTTCTTTTATTTACGATATTTTTTTTCTTCAATTTATTGGTGTCCTCCTTTTCATTGTAAAAAAGTTGGTCACCTTACAATTAACCAGTGGAACAGAAGTTGCCTCCAGATGTTGTGGGTGCTTCATCACTGCAGGTTTTTAAGAAGAGACTGGACAGACATTTGTCTGAAGGGATACGGGGTCTCCTGCTTGAGCAGGGGGTTGGACTAGAAGACCTCCAAGGTCCCTTCCAGCTCTGCTCTGATTCTGATTCAAGCAGCAAAGGGCAAGGAAGGCTGTTGATTCACACTAGGAGATCTGTTGCAGGTCACAAGGCCTGTTTCGTCTTTACTGCCCACCTTCCTGAAACAATAGGAGTGGTGTGTACACAAGAAAGAATGCTAATTACACGGTCTACAGCTGTGCCTGCCTTCCCTGAAGCACCCAGGTCTGCACTCGCCAGGTGGTCAAACAAGCAAGGCTTGTGCTACAGACCACCCACAGCCACAGCACACAAGAATGCAACAGCCTTCTGTAACCCTGCCTTTTTAAAAAAAAAAAAAAAAAAAATTTCCCCCACAGGGCAATTAGAAGAGATCAACAGCTTTTAGATCAACGGTAGGGAACAAACAGTTGATGTCTACGCTAGAGGGCCAACGTTTTATTCCCTGCTTACCTAAGAAGTAAATCAGGGATGGGACTGTGCTTTTCCACGCGGATCCTGTGCAATATTACTCAAAGATTTTGCAAAAAGAGGCGAATCTCTTATACGGTGCTGATGTCTGGGATGAAAAGTTGGACTTTGTAGCTCATGGGATCCCAGAGGAACTCCCATATAGTAAGATAATAACCTGACAGGCTTCCTTCCTTCCTTCCTTCCTTCCTTCCTTCCTTCCTTCCTTCCTTCCTTCCTTCCACATAGCCTTAAAAGTCGGTTACATAGATTGTAATCAGGAAAGTTTAAACTAAAGAGAGAAGAGAAATCTCTCTCTCTCTCTCTCTCTCTCTCTCTCTCTCTCTCTCTCTCTCTCTCTCTCTCTCTCTCTCTTTGCCTTCTCATAGGTTTCAATTCATTCTGAAATTCCCGGCCTGCAGCTTTGATCCTAGTTCCTTAGTAATCCTCCATAAGATTATGGAGTTAATTGCCAGCCATGATCTTGGAACTCTTCTAAATAATGGCCAGCAGTACAAATTAGTTCAAATATGAAATTAAGAACCTCTTTGTAGAACTTCATCTACATGGTTGAGCAGGAATTGTTTTTCTGTAGTATACAGGTAGGCCCTTGACTTAAACCATTTGTTTAGCGACCGTTTGAAGTCACAGCATTACTGGAAAAAAAGGACTTATGGCCATTTTTCGTACTTACAAACATTGGTGACATGATCAAAATTCAGACACTTGACAACTGATTCATATTTATGATGGTTGCAGTGTCCCAGCGTCACGTGATCCCCTTTTGTGACCTTCTCACAAGCAAAGTCAAAGGGGAAGCAGATTCACGTCACAACCATGTTGTTAAATTAACAACTGCAGTGATCCACTTAACAACTGTGGCAAGAAAGATCGTAAAATGGCACAAGACTCACTTAACAAATGATAACGAATTGTGGGTTGTAACGACTCCATGTACGCTCTTACCTTATTGAATTGGTTAATTTGATAGAGTAAATTGAACATCTCTTTTTTAAAAAAAATCTCTGAGTACACATTTTTCACAAAATTAGAAAGGGTGATTTTGCTGCAATGTTGAAAGATTGTACACTAAAAATAACAAGATACTTGTTTGTCACAAACAAATGAAAGTTGCACGTCCAAAGAAATATCTTAACAGCTGTACTGTGGGCACTTGACTTCAGATTATTTATGAGATAAAGGTAAATTATGCTGTTTACTGCGCTGAATTGTCTGTGCCAGATTTGAAATAGTTGAAACAAGTTTGTTTTTTTGTGATTTTCCAGTGTTTGAAATATTTCTTAATATAGAGATATTTTTGATGCTTTAACTCTCCAAGTGCCATTGCTGAATTAATGTGCAGGATTGAGGTTTTTACACTGTTTTTTTTTCTGTTTTATTTTGTGTTTCAATACTGTCATGATTGTCAGAATTTGAGATAAGGTCTTCATGTCCTCCTTTGCTAAATTTAGGGAAGGCTAAGAAAACTTTCTCCTTGAAACTAAAAAGTCAAGCTGGTCAGTGTAGATTCAATATAAGGCAGGTTTTTTTAGGTTCTTAGATGTTTCCTTTAATCAAGGTTGAACTGTTGCAAAAAACATTTTTACCATGGTATACAGCAGGGATAGGCAACCTTGGCTCTTTTATGACTCGTGGACTTCAACTCCCAGAATTCCTGAGCCAGCCACGCTGAGGGGAAAGGGAGAGGTTTCCAAGCTGAGCCATGCTGGCGCAGGAATTCTGGGAGTTGAAGTCCACGAGTCATAAAAGAGCCAAGGTTGCCTATCCCTGGTTTGGGCAATAAACAGATTGTTTATTATATAGAACAATGGAAATGGATTGAAAAAGCAACTTTGGGGGGGAACCCTGAGTATTGATTGAAGTGTGTCTGGAAACGATATGAGGAGAATATGAAAATTGAAATCTTTGATTTTTTGTAGTCTCTGTCAAGCATACCCTCTTTTTTCCAAGTGATGGTTTTATTAGAGTATCACTGGCTCCAATCCTGGATTTATGTTGTAAATCGAGGACTAGCTGTATATTCCTACATCCTATGGCAGGGGTAGGCAACCTTGGCTCTTTTATGACTCGTGGACTTCAACTCCCAGAATTCCTGAGCCAGCCATGCTGAGGGGAACGGGAGAGGTTTCCAAGCTGAGCCATGCTGGCGCAGGAATTCTGGGAGTTGAAGTCCACGAGTCATAAAAGAGCCAAGGTTGCCTACCCCTGCACTATGGGGTAGTATATAAGCCTAAATGCTATTGCTATGACGTATACATGTTCTTCAACAGAAGCCCTGGTTGTCCAATTTCTTTTTGAAAGCCTCCAGTGATGGATCACCCACAACGTCTGAAGGAAAGCTGTTCCATCCTGACTATTCTCACGGTCAGGAAATTTTCTCCTCAGTTCTAGGTTGCTTCTCTCCTTGGTTAGTTTCCATCCATTGCTTCTTGTCTTTCCCTTTAGTCTTTTGGAAAATAGTTTGACCCCCTCATTTTTGTAGGAGCCCCTCAAATATTGGAACACTGCTATCATGAGCCGAGGTGGCGCAGCAGTTAGAGTGCAGTACTGCAGGCCACTTTAGCTGACTGTGTTCAGCAGGTCAGCAGTTCAAATCTCACCGGCTCAAGGTTGACTCAGCCTTCCATCCTTCCGGGGTAGGTAAAATGTTGGGGGCAATGTAAATATATATATATATATATATATATATATATATATATATATATATATATATATATATATATATATATATATTGCTTACTGGTGTACACCACTTAGAGAATGCTCGCACTTAAAGCGGTATATAAGTCTCATAAATAAATAAATAAATGTCACCCCTAATTCTTCTTTTCATTAGGCTACACCAGGGGTAGGGAACCTTGGCTCTTTTATGACTCACGGACTTCAATTCCCAGAATTCCTGAGCCAGCATGGCTCAGCTTGGAAACTCTCCCTTTCCCCTCAGCGTGGCTGGCTCAGGAATTCTGGGAGTTGAAGTCCACGAGTCATAAAACAGCCAAGGTTGCCTACCCCTGGTATAGGGTCTCTTGCTTGAGCAGTGGGTTGGAGTAGAAGACCTCCAAGGTCCCTTCTAGGTCTACTCTGATTCTGATTCCGATTCTGCACCCAGGCCTGAAGCAGACTGAAGTTGTTATCAGTAAGTTCCTGGCTGTCCTAATACATGGATGTCTGGAACGGAGCTTTTTGTTTATAGCCTCAGCTTTGATTATAAGAAACATCTAAGAACCTAAAAAACTGCCTTATATTGAATCTACATTGACCAGATTGGCTTTTTAGTTTCAAGGAGAAAGTTTCCTTAGCCTTCCCTAAATTTAGCAACGGAGGACATGGAGACCTTACCTCAGATTCTGGCAATAATAATGACATCGAAACACAAAATAAAACAGAAGGGAGGGAGAGAGGTGGGGAGGGATTTTATTGTAAAATGTTTAAAAATGTCAATAAAAAAATAAAAAAAATAAATAAAACAAATAAAACAGAAAAACAGTGTAAAAACTGCATTGATTAGAAAGTGAATATAGGTAGTCCTTGACTTACAATAGTTCATTTCGTGACCATTCCAAGATTTACAACAAGATTTAGTGACCTGTATGACTGTTTTTCACACTTACAACCACTGCAGCATCCCCGTGGTCACATAATCGAAGTGCAGACACTTGGCAACTGACTCATATTTATGACGGTCACAGTGTCCCAGAGTCATGTGATCACCTTTCCTGAACTTCTGACAAACAAAGTCAATAGGGAAACTGGATTCATTCAACGACCGTGTTCCTAACTCAACAACTCCAGGGGTTCACTTAGGCAAGAAAGCTTGTAAAATGGGGTAAAACTCATTGAACGCCTCCCTCACTTAGTGTTGTGATTCCTCTCCAGCCAGTGGATTTGGCAGCTGAATCAAAGGAGGAGGAGGAGGGGCCTGGAGGGACATCAGAGTCAGAGGAAGGCTCTGAGGAGCTCCAAGACTTACAGTCTGACGAGGAGTCTGGCCCCTCTACTCGCACTCAGGCTGAGACACAGCTGTTCAGGGAGTCTGAGTTGGACAGTGATGAAGAACAGTTGGGACAAATCTAGGATGCATGAAAGCGCAGGCAAATGAAGTGAGTAGGACAGAGGAATGCAATGGTGTGCCTCCAAAGGCGAAGGAGAAGGCATTAGGAAGCCACGCCTTGGCTGCATAATAAAAGGGAAGGTGTGGGAGGTGCTGGTTGCCAAAGGCAACCGTTCATGTTAAGGAATCAAGTTTCTGTGAACTGTGTTTGTTTGCCTTGGACATTGACTCAGGTCTGTGAATAATAAAAGGGGATTGTTTTTTTTCCTGCGGTTCCAGTCTACTTGTTGGAAGAGGAGTTATTCCTTGTGAGCTTAACAAGGACTCACGTAGGCTGGGACAGAACACTTAGCCACAGAAATTTTGGGGTTCAATTGCAGTCATAAGTTGAGGATAGCCTGCATTATTAGTTATTTTCTTATATTCTTGCCTCGGGGCATTTTCTCTTCCTAGATATGGTGAAGGAACATGGCTCAAAACTGGGGGGTAGATCTTATCATGCTCAGTAAGATTCCACAGTGTGATTCGGCTACACGACAATCAGCTTCTGTTTAACCAGTCTGGTCAAACTAGATTAAAATGGAGATGAAACACTTGCATACATCAGATAATGTCCTGGATTCAGATGTAGAGATTTTGAGGATCAGAATGTCTCTTCCATCGGTCTCTGTTTTTGGATTGCGAGCTTGAATTTTAGGAAAAAGGAAAAAGAGATAATAATTACAAATGTTCTTAAATGCTTGGAAATAACTTTAGCATTCGACACTGAAATAATAAAGTTTTAAATCCCCGAAGAAGGCTGCAAATACATAGTGAACAATTGAGGTCTTCCATAATATGGAGAGCCTTGCCTCTTTTGATTTAATACTTAAAGAAATTCAGTTGTGTCTATGAGCATTGGCCTCAGATGTTCCATTAGGCAACTACCGTTACTGAATTCACAATGTACCCTTAAAAGACCCCTTTCTTGTGCTGCGGAAACTAGCACTTCTTTAGTTCTGTGGTGGAATATTAATAGCTTTTGTGCTCTGTGCATTTGCTCAGAAATAAAGATTTCTGATTTGGTTTTGTTTCCTTTTTGGTAGGACAGTGAATGTCAAACACAAGAAATCTTGATAGATCTGCAACACTGATTTTCTTTAGAGCATAAAGATTGGGTTTATTACTCCCAAGGCAGAAATCATGGTTTTGGAGGAGGAGAAAGAAAATAGCAAGAAGGAAAAGAAGAAAGAGGAGGAGAAGGAGTGATAGTAGTGGTGGTGTTATATTCCTTCTTCTTTATTTTATTTAATTATCCATCCTGGCATATATCGTCTGGAAAATGACAATGTGGTATAGAAATTGTGTCATGTTTACTTTGGTGGTCTTCAAAAACTAGGTTGAGCATCTGGTGAAGGAGCTAAATATGTGGATTGTGTACCTCACATTTCAGCTGAACTGCAACATTAGCAGGTTTAACACATCTACACACAAATATGCACAGCTGTTGCTTCTCATCACTACCAGAACTGAAGTTATGAGGTAGGGGGCTAAATCCTTGGAATGAAAAAGCCATGAGGTTATGGCAAATGGAGATAGAGTGGTCCATTGTTGGGTGGCCAAACCCTTCTTGAATAGGAGATGGTACTGTAGATTGTAGTTGGAGATGTGTCTGGTGGAAATAATGAGTAGCATTCATTGGATTTGAAGCAGAGAAGAATTTATTGATGCAATCTATACACAAGAATTGGTCAGTACTAAATTGGTACTATATAAGGATCAACAGGATGGGGGGGGGCTGGACTTGTGACAGCATAACAATTCCAAACTAGTGACACCTTTAACTCCACCAGCTCTATCTCTCTTCTCTACAGCCTGGAATTTGTTAGGCATTTTTTCTTATTTTTTTTTATTTTAACCTGCATTTGCTTGTTTTGTCTAGCCTATTTTGTCTATTTTGTCTAGCTTTTGACTATTTGTGCTTCCTCAGCCATAATTCATTCATGCAGTGAAGTCAGGTTTGATGGGTTAAAATTAAATAGGAGCAGTACAACCAGTGGTGGAATTCAAATAGGTGAACAACCAGTTCTCTGTGTGAATGCCACTTCCAGAAGTCCATTCTGGGCCTGGGCCACAAAAAAAGTAGCTACTGGTTCTGCTAAACTGGTGCAAACTGGCTGAATCCCACCATTGAGTAAAATCCATAATGGTTTTTAATCATATATGGTTTCTAATCCGATCTTTTATTGCTTAGTTGTTGTTTTTTTTTTGAGTTGTATTTTGTTGGGAAAGGAGTTGCTTTTATTTACTTTAAAATAACAAAAGCCCCCAAGAGAGGGAAGTTTATATCTTTTTTTTTTGACTTTTTGCAATTTTTTTTCTTTGACATAAGGAATAAGTCACTCTCGATTTAACAGTGCTGCACCCAATACGTTTGAAGTTCTACATTGGTTGTTTTTTGACAAATAGTCAATCTGACTAATTCATTTGGGTGACTCTAAATTGGTGGTTTTTTTTTTTTTTTTTTCAAATTTGACAACTTTAAGATGTGTCAGTTTCAACTCCCAGCATGCTGGCTAGAGAATTATGGGATTTGAAGTCCATAATCTAGAAGCTGCCAACTTTGAAAAACACTGTTCTAAATATGTTGAAATTTAACTCTTTGGATATGAAATGACAGTAACGAATCGGACAAATTTAACTCACGGTTGGAGACATTTTTTGGATCACAAAAGAGTAATATAGTTAGCAAAAGAAAAACAAAGAAAATCTGGAAAGGGGAAGAAACATTATATTTAACCAATGAACATCTCTAGCATCTGGCAACTTTTCTATTTATATACTAAAATGATTTAATGTAATAAAGTATTCATAATCAGCATGCCTTCCGTGCAGAAGTGTACCAAAAAATGACATTTTGAAATATTTAATTGCATATTCAAATGTGCTGGTGGATATGCCAGAGTTTTAATTGGTTTGAGGATCTTATTTATGCGAGTTCATTTTTATCAAGCAGAATAGGAAAACTTACAGATACCATTACAGTTAGAGTTTCGGGAATATTATAGGAAAACAGGAGACAGCATACTGATAACTTGAGGGACAGCTACAAGCCGAATTTAACCGTTTCTTTTCCCATATTTTTTTTAGATAAAAAAAAAATACAGTCTTACAAGCAAGATTCTAAACATTGTAGTGCTGTGTTCGTTGCCATGTGTTATATATAGAACAATGTGAAAACAAACTAGCAACAATTCATAGGCACATGCATACCCATCCATGCAAATCCTTTTCAGAATAAGCAACATGATACAAAGCACAAAAAATGAGTATTTTTTAAAATTCTTTTATACATTGTTGTTGTTGTTGTTGTTAATTGCAAAGTCGTGTCCGACCCATCGCGACCCCATGGACAACGTTCCTCCAGGTCTTCCTGTCCTCTACCATCTTCTGGAGTCCATTTAAGTTCTCACCTACTGCTTCAGTGACTCCATCCAGCCATCTCATTCTCTGTCGTCCCCTTCTTCTATTGCCCTCAATCTTTCCCAGCATTAGGCTCTTTTCCAGTGAGTCCTTCCTTCTCATTAGGTGGCCAAAGTATTTGAGTTTCAACTTCAGGATCTGGCCTTCTAAAGAGCAGTCAGGGTTGATCTCCTCTAGGACTGACCGGTTTGAACGCCTTGCAGTCCAAGGGATTCACAGGAGTCTCCTCCAGCACCATAGTTCAAAGGCCTCAATTCTTTGGCACTCAGCCTTTCTTATGGTCCAACTTTCACAGCCATATCTTTTATACATATAAAGTACTAATAAAAAATTAAAGACAGGAGAGAACGGAAAAGGAAAGGAAATTAGCTAAGCGTATGCATTCCTCACAGTATACCAACACCATCCTTATTCTTTCATCTTTGTAAAGCATCATGGTTCCAACATGCCCTTATACATTTATGAATAACATTGTTCAACAACAAAGGAGACATCATGCATCCTTGTCTTAACTCCATTCTCCATATTCAACAGTTCGCTAGATTTTTCATTTACATGCAGGCATGTTTTACTTCCATCATGCATTGTTCCAGTTGCCTTCAGCAGTCAACCTTCAAATCCATATTCTGAAAAAAATATTCTTTAAACCAAGCCTGTTTATCATATCCTTTCTCTCAATAAACAGTGCTGGAGGTACCTTCTCATGTTCTTCTATTTCTCCATGTCTCACTGAAGAGCCAACATCCATTCTCCATATCCTATGCCCTGCGTGAAATCACGCTGAACTTTCCAAGCTGTATTCATTGTCACATGCTCGTCCTCTACATTCATAAGCTGCCTTAGTTATTAGTTTGCTTCCTGGTTCAATTCAGGATCTACGATAATTTGTCAAGGGCAACTCGCTGCAGCCAACTGATTACAGGACAACTTGCTATTGCCAACTGACCGTGGGACAATCTGCTGCAGCACAAGACTTACACTAACATTAAAGAAATAGTGGGACAGAATCATTAAAGAAAGGATGCCCGCAGAGAGACAAAATAAAATAAGAATGGCCAAAAGATTAAATATATATTTTTTAAAATTATTTTAAATAATTAAATTGAATTGTTGAATTGTCCTGCAGTGAGATGTCCTGTGTAGTGGTGGGATTCAAATAGATGAACAACCGGTTCTCTGTGTGGATGCCGCTTCTGGAAGTCCATTCTGGGCCTGGGCAACAAAACAATTAGCTACTGATTCTGCCAAAGGGGTGTGAAATGGCTGAATCCCACCACTGGTCCTGTGGTGAGTTGACCACAATGAGTTGTCCCGCTGTAAATTGGTTGTGGTGAGTTGGCTGAAGTGAGTTGTCCCCTTCTGTCCAATTCAAGGGGGTGGTTTTGACCTTATGTGACTTCAGGCTGGGGTATTTGAAGGACCATCTTCCAAGTAACATCTAGCCATTCCATCAAGTTATCCAGGAAAGGCAAGTTGTAAGTTTTCTCTGCTGATGGGACCCGGGGGATGATCCTTTGCCCCCAACCCCCATTGCACCTGCCCTTTTGTAACATCTTGCCCCAGGAGAGGGTAGCTCCAACTGTTCTGACCTTCTGAAAATCTTTGTTGTTGTAGTTGTTTTGTTTTGTTATGTTTTTAAACAGGCTTCGGGGTCCCTTGGTATGAGGGAGCCCATGCATGCATGATCTGTAATATCCCGGTGCATCTCTCTTACGTTCTTGCTTTTATCTACATCTATGCACTAAACAGTACATCACTTGCATGTTCCAAAAGAAATGGATTTCTTCTGATTTTCCCAATTTTATTTAAACCATTGACTTTGTTTATCTTTTTGCAACTTCAGTTAAGCAACCTTCTACATGAAAAACATGCTTTTTGTCCACTTTTCCCCCCAAATGTAAACATATTATACGTCTTTTGTATACCACATACTTTTTTCTTTCAAGAGCTTCCCTTACTATATTTTTTGTGAACAGACTTTGTTCAAAGACCTCACAGCTGAATTCTGAACAATGCAAAAGTTAATTTATATTTATTGGTTTAAAATATTTGTACGGCTGCCCATCTTAAAACAAAGCTGTGTCGCATATTAATGCAGTTCAGTTCCCTACAAAATGAAGATTTTACTGTTCTATGAGTGTGAACACACTGAAGTTCATTCATATTCTTTGTGCTCAGATGCTTTTAAGTGGGGGTTGGGTTTTTTTTGGTAGAATGTTTTCAATTGTGGTTTTATTTTACCTTTCCTAGAGTCATTTGGTCAGATAGGGAAGTCATATAAATTTGATAAATAATAGGTGGTCCTCAATTTACCAACTTTCCTTTACTGGCCTTTTGAAGTTACAACAGCTTTGAAAAAAAAGGAGTTATGACCATTTTTCACGCTTAACAATTCTTGCAGCGTCCTTGTGGTCATGTGATCAAATATTCGGACGCTTGGCCATTGGCTCATGTTTAATGACAGTTGCACTGTCCATGGGTCATGTGACTGCCCTTTGTGACCTTGGGGAATGGAGAATCAGAAGGACGAAAGCATCAGTGCTGGAATGCTACATAAATCCCATTCCTTTTCTAAGTGCATCAAACCGTACACAAACGCAACTTACAACCTAAGGCCACATCACTGCTGTCTTTGCTCTGACCAAAGCAGCAAGGGCCCATGGTGCTGATCCTTCCCCACCCCTATACAAAGTTTAAAAAAAATCATAAAAATGCAAGTAGGATGAGTGTATTCTTCTGTGGAGATAACTAGGAATGTGTGTGTATATTTCATTTCAGCCTTGTGAGTTCCTACTCCCAACGTGTTTTAAAACAATGATAGATAAGTCAAAGATGTCCTCCAGATATCTCAAAGGTGCTTCACTCCCCCCCCCACACGAAATGTCTCCTTGAAGACATTTCTTCTTGTCATCCAAGAAGCTACTTCAGTTCAGTTTTTTTTTTCCAAAAGGCAACTGGGTTTTGTTTTTCCTTGAAGATGTTTGACATCTTGTCCACAAAGCTTCTTCAGTTCTTCAGCTTCTTGAATGAGAAGCCAAACATCTTCAAGAAAAACTAAGTCCGGTTGCCTTTTGAAATAAAAACAAACAAAAACAAAATACTTTTGAGATAGCCGTGATCTGGATGACCGAGAATCTCTGTAGACCTTTTTTTTCCATGTGAGATAACCATGATCTGGATGACCGAGAATCTCTGTAGACCTTTTTCTTCCATGTGTCCAATCTGATTTTAATTAAAGCTTCACAAGCTAACTCAGGGTTTGTGTTGAATGTGAAGATGCTTGAATAATTCCCACTTATTCAATGGGGTTGGGAGAAGAAGGCATCCTAAAACGTGGGCCCAAAGCATTTTAGACAGTAAGGACTGTGAACATGTTTACATGGGCTAATGCCACTTATTACACACATGATAGATCGATGATAGGTAGGCAGGTAGATAGACAGATAGACAGACGATGCTTCATACAAGTGTCAATGTAAACACTTATGAATTAGGGTGGAAACAGAAAAGGGAGACCTAAACATTTTCCATATGCACTGCCATGTTCCATTCCTCTTCTAATATTCATATGTCATTAACATTCAGTATTGGATAAACATGCACATGGTCTGAGAAAACCATGATGATCCAAAATATATATAATATTTGGTGCCTAAGGAACTGAGCCTATGGCTTTAAAAACAAAATTCCAATTTGCTAAATCAAGATCCCTTAAACATAATATTATTATAGGAGGAGACTTTGAACGTGGACATTTCAGTCTTCTGTTGCCGATGTCAATTTGCTAACAATGCTTTGCACACATGTGGTTGTTTTGTGCATTCATCTGGGTAAAAGGGATGTTCTTTTCTATCCAGTGCAGGTGGTTCTCGACTTACAACAGTTTAGTGACCGTTCAAAGTTACAACGGCACTGAAAAAAAGGTGACTTGCGACCGTTTCTCACACTTGTGACCGTTTGCAGCATCCCCACATCACACGAGCAAAGTTCAGATGCTCGACAAGTGACTCAAGCGCCTGAGTCAGTTGCTCACGCGACATAGGGATGCTGCAAACGATCATAAGTGTGAGAAACGGTGGTAAGTCACCCTTATGACGGATGCGGTATCCCGGGATCACGGGGTTCCCCTTTGGTGACTTCTGATAAGCAAAGTCAATGGGGAAGCCAAATTCATTTAACAATCATGTTGCTAAGTTAAGAACTGCAGTGGTTCAGTTCAGAAAAGGTCGCAAAAATGGGGCAAAATTCACTTCACCACTGTCTCACTCAGCAAAATAAATGTTGGGCTCCATTGTCCATTGTCATGGTAAGTCGAGCACTCCCTGTGTAAACGTGGAGAGAAATAAATTATGTGCGTGGCTTTTGATGGCCTCTCATTTTCTGCTTCTGTCTCTCTCTTGGTCTGGGCCTTTGCACTTACGAATGTAAAAAACGATCACATTTTTTTCGTATGTGCATAAGAAGGGAATGTTCACGTGTCGAGCATGTGCCATCCCACATTAAGTGACTTATAATAAAGACTGGGAATGGAAGACCTCAGTTTATGCAGGCTGTAAAACACACTACTTTTATTGTACTACGTGTACTTTTACAGCTTCCGATTATTTCAAATGAGTAATCTCCAACTGCTCTCTCGATTACAGGCAACAGGTGGTTTTGTTTAAAAAAAATATGCAGGATGTGTTTTTTTAAATTAGCGGGGTTTTGGTTTTTTTTGTTTTTTTTTAAAAAAGTTTCATTTCCTTTTCTCTCTATGTACTTTTCTGCCTTTCTCTCCCTGATGGTTTGAAAGTTTGAGTGAAAGAATAGAGGGCCGAGTCTATGTCTTCAAAGGGAAACTATGAAATAATTCAATAATTGTGGAAGAAGCAATAGGCCAGGGAACTTTGTATCTGCTTGCCCTCTGCCCCCAACTTCCCACAATGGGTGTACCTACAAATATTGGAAGGATGCACTTGTTTCACTTTGCTAGGAATTTATATATATATATATATATATATATATATTTGTTTTCAGAGATTTTTGCGGGTGTTTGTATGTAGGTCTTTGGTTGTTCAGGTTTTCTCCCGCGTAAAATTGGAAGTGTCTTGGCAATGTTTCGATGAAGTCCCATTCGTCATCTTCAGGCTGGTGTTTTTAGCTTCGTGCTTCGAGGAGACCACATTGCTCCTCGAAGCACGAAGCTGAAAACACCAGCCTGAAGATGATGAATGGGACTTCGTTGAAACGTTGCCAAGACACTTCCAATTTTACGCGGGAGAAAACCCAAACAACCAAAGACCTACACACACACACACACACACACATATACACACACACAAACATGACGGATTTGTGATCGGATAAATTTTAAAAAGCCACACAGGATTGTGATCCCTAGTATGTTAAGAAGGTAGGTTTTCTTGTTATATTAATTTTTCTCTCTTAAGTCAGATGACTCTATTGGCGGTCCTTGATTTACGATCACAACTGACCTGCAGCTTTCTGTTGCCAAGGGAGACGTTTGTTAAATGAATTTTGTCCCATTTTACGACCTTCCTTGGCATAGTTGTTAACTGAAAGCATGGCAGTTGTTAAGCTAGTAACCAAATTATGAAGCGAATTTGGCTTTCCCCATTGACTTTCCTTGTCAGAAGGTCACAACAGGGGATGTTGTGTTCCAGCCTACATGAGTCCTTGCTATGCTCACAAGGAGAAACCCCTCTTCCAAGAAACAGGCAGGAACCGTAAGAAAAAAACAACCCCTTTTAGTATCACAGACCTGAGTCAATATCCAAGGCAAACAAACACAGTCCACAGAAACTCGATCCTCAACATGAACGGTTGCCTTCACCAACCAGCACCTCCCACACCTTCCCTTTTATAATTCAGCCAAGGCGTGGCTTCCTAATGCCTTCTCCTTTGCCTTTGGAGCCGCCCCATTGCATTCCTCTGCCCTACTCGCTTCTCTTGCCTGTGCTTTCATGCATCCTGGATTTGTCCCAACTGTTCTTCATCACTGTCCAACTCAGGCTCCCAGCACAACTGTGTCTCACCCTGAGTGGGAGTAGAGGGGCCAGGCTCCTCGTCCAACTGTGAGTCTTGGGGCTCCTCAGAACCTTCCTCTGACTCTGATGTTACTCCAGGCCCCTCCTCTTCCTCCTCTTCCTCTGATTCCTCAGACTCAGCTGCCGGGTCCACTGGCTGGCGAGGAATCACAAGATGGGATCACATGACCCGAGGGCACTGCAACCATCATAAATATGAGTCAGGTGCCAAGCATCTGAATTTTAATCACGTGACCCTGGAGATGCTGCAACAGTTGTGTGAAAAATGATCATAAGTCACTTTATTCAGTGCCGTTGTAACTTTGAATGGTCACTAAATGAAGTATTGTAAGTCAAGGACTACCTGTTTGTATAATCTAACAGTTTGTACCGCTCGTTAAATAAATATGTATCCCAACTGAGAATTGAAACTGTGGATAACAGAAAGGTAGGAGTCCTGAGGAGAATTTAAAGTGCTTTTTAATCCTTATAATAATTAGAAATTATGTATTGGTTTAGAAAGCAGTCGGAATACCTCAAATAAGAAGTGTGTGTGATTGTGTGTGTGTTTCTTCATCACACAATTACAACAGAGTATTCTTTCATGGATGGAATAGTTACTGCACTCTTTACGCACCTTATCTAATCCTATTTTACGCATGCATTTGTGGCAACTGTCATTCATCATGTCTGTCAGACAGTCTTATTATCCTAAGCAATTAGGCCCCTAAGTTTTGTTAAAAAAAAAAAAAAAAAAAAAAACTTGGGATTACATCTCCCACATTCTTCTTCTTCTTTTCTGGAGGCATTTCTTGAAATAAAACATCTTCATCTAAAGAAAACAAACAAACAAACAAGCCAACAAACAAATAAATAAGGAAAGAGAAAACGAAGCATGCTATCAAAGCTGTATTACGTTTCTTGACGCAGATCTTTTCCGCACTAAATGGCATCTTTTTAGATCAGTGGTTCTCAACCTTTCTAATGCCGTGACCCCATAATACAGTTCCCCGTGTTGTGGTGACCCCCAACCACTTATACATCACCGGGTGCCAGGGGCGTGGCCAAAGAAAAGGGGAAAAAAATGGCGGACAGCCTTGTTTGGTGACCCCCGTGAAATGGCCATTCAACCCCAAATGGGGTCCCGACCCACAGGTTGAGAACCACTGTTTTAGATCGTCATTATGCTTCCTTGCCCCATTAAAAGGACCATGCTTACATATAGACTTCTGCGTCCTTTCTTTTCCTTTTTTTTTAAGATGGAGAAGCACAGCAATGACTCTTTTTCCAATGCTTAACTGATTATCTGCTATCAAGCTGGTGTTGACTTTTAGAGGCTACCTAGACAGACTTTTGGGGATCTTATTCTCCAGCCTACCTCTTCAGATCTTCAGTGGTAACATTCCTCACGGATATAGCTGCCCTTTCTGTCTTTCTCTTCCTTTTTTTTTAAATTTTATTTTTTTTTTAACCAACAAAACAAAGCAAAACTTAACACACATACACACACAGTATATACTCCTCCCCCCCTTTTTAACAGCGATTACATAACGGTAATCTTCTATTATTTACATTTCCCCCCGTATTCTTCTTTAGAATATTTGTCCTTATTGCCCTGTTGTTTCTTATTTACATTTTTCTTCCTTCATATTCTACTTCTTACTAAAAATAATTCATATTATTATTATTATACATTATTATACACATATTTTCACTTTTGACCTTTCCATATTTATCTCCTCTATTATTTCTAGTCTCCAACCAGTCATACTGCTTGTTCCATGTTATATAGTACTCTGTGTCTTCCTTTTCTTTTATCTCTTTTGTTAATTTGTCCATCTCAGCACAGTCCAGGATTTTTCTTATCACTTCTTCCTCTGATGGTATATTCTCATTTTTCCAGCACTGTGCATATGCTATTCTTGCTGCCGTTATTATATGTAAAATTAAGTACCATATTTCTTTACTATATTTTCTGTTTAAAATACCCAACAAAAAGATCTCTGGTTTCCAGTCTATGGGTTGGTCTATTATTTCTTCGATCCATTTTCTTATTGTAAACCAGTATTCTTTCGCAACTGGGCACGTCCACCATAAATGATAATATGTTCCATGTACTTTTTTACATTTCCATCATGTTGGCGAATTGTTCTGGAACATCTGTCCTTCTCTTCCATTCCATTCTTCCCATGTCATAAATACCTCAGCAAAACAAGGCTGTCCCATTACGGGTCCGTTCTAATTTTGAATCCATTATCTGTCCATGGAGATTCTCAGTCATCCAGGTAATTGGAGGCTCTCTAGGATTTGGGGAGGCCAAATCGGTGGAGAGATCAATTAGCAGAGGACGATTAACCAGTGGAACAGCTTGCCACCAGACATTGTGGGTGCTTCATCATTGGAGTTTTTTAAGAAGAGACTGGACAGCCACTTGTGTGGAATGGCATAGGGTCTCCTGCTTGAGCAGGGGGCTAGACTAGATGACCTCCATGGTCCCTCCCAGCTCTGTTCTGATTCTGATTCAAGGTCTTAGATGTCCCAAAGATACTGTTTTTCACAAGGCAACTGGACTTTTTTCTTTGAAGACATTTCGCTTGTCATCCAAGAAGCGTCTTCAGCTCCCCACCGTCCAATCAGAGCTGAAGAAGCTTCTTGGATGAGAAGCAAAATGTTTTCAAAGAAAAACAAGACAGTCCAGTTGCCTTGTGGGAAAAGCACTTTTGGAGCCTTGTTATTTGCGCCTCAAGTGAGAAGGCTGGATTAGTTTGTTCTGTGATTGATTTGTTGGCTTTCTTAGCTATTGTAGCATCCAGAAGCTGGTCTATTCAAAACGGAAACATCTGCCCAGCCCTAAATTCTTTCCTTTTTGGCTCAGGCTGTTGTGTTCTTCTCAGCTGGTTTGGCTCAGCAAGCTTTGACAGATAGGCAGTGACCAATCCCTCCTCTTGGGATTGATCACTGTCTGAGAAGATAAAATCTCCAGGTCTCTTGCTGATGCCTGTCATTCCAATGAGTCATGATTGTGTGCTTATCAAACAATGCAGTCTGGATGTGGAGCTTCCAAGGAATCAGTCAGCGCCACCAAAAATATCTTGTGGAGCAATCTCTCACATTTATTCCAACTGGCACAGTTCAGGTAGTCCTTGACTAGCGACCCCAAAGGACCCCAAAATTTCTGTTACTAGATGAGACAGGTGTTAAGTGAACTTTGCCCCATTTTACAACCTTTCTTGCCACTGTCGTTAAGTGAAACCCTGCAGTTGATAAGTTAGTAACTTGTTTGTTAAGTGAATCTGGCTTCCTCATGGAATTTGCTTCTCAGAAGCTCACAAAAGGGGAATCATATGATTCCGGGACACTGCGACCGTCATAAATATGAAGCAGTTGCCAAGCATCTGTTGTAAGTCAAGGGTGACCTGTATCTTGGTTGAATAAGGATCCTTAAATTTAGGAGAGTTTGTTCTTTAATTAGATTTAACACTTTCCAACAGCTGTAAAAGAGGGAGCAAACAGGTGGTCCTTGACTTATGACTGCAATGGCACCTGCCCATCATGGTCATAGGTTGTGACAATCATAAAAGCGTCACACACGTGACCAACCCAATTTTATTACCATTTTTGTTTGGGCCACCATTAAGGCACGGCTGTTAGGTGAACCGATGTTTTCTATGGGCCGGTTTTGCTGAAAATGGGAAGTAAACTAAGGAGAAACTTCCTGACAGTTAGAACAATTCACCAGTGGAACAACCTGCCTCCAGAAGCGGTGAATGCTCCATCACTGGAAGTTTTTAAGAAGAGACTGGACAGCCATTTGTCTGAAATGCTATAGGGTTTCCTGCCTGAGCAGGGGGTTGGACTAGATGACCTCCAAGGTCCCTTCCAAATTTACTATTATTATTATTAACCTCCAATGTCCCTTCCACCACCACCACCACCACCACCACCATTACTATTATTATTATTATTATTATTATATAACCATATTAGCAAAACAAAGACTTTTATATAGTCCATTGTATAAATGGATGATATAAAAGTCTTTGTTTTGCTAATACAATAAATCTTCTCATAGTGGTTAGATCCCTTTTCCCTTTATCCATTGATTAAAAAAAGCTTTGCTAACTTGTCAGTTTAAATGTCTATCAAACCTTTCTTCTCAATGCTAGAAGTATTTCAGGCTTTTACCTTATGTGCATGCCTTCTTCTCCATTCCTTTAAAAAGAAGACAGTCTACCAGCGAATGTCTTGCTCACGCAACCTGCAGTAATTAAACTTGTTAAAATTTGAAAGCTTCTTATCTCCTATTGCACAATAGATGGAAGCACCAAGATAGCCTTGCAAAACAATTATATGGTTTTTATGACAGCAACATCTCATTCCTATTCCTAAACAACCGAATACATAATTCCACCTGCAGCATTTTGCAAACAAGAGCTGATTCAATCAAGCCCCTTTTTGAATCAGATCTGCAAATCAAATTTCAAGGATTGCCAGTTCTTGTTGGCTGACCTTAAGTTTCCTAGTATCTTCATGGGGTTGCTGACTTCCATACTCTCACCATTGTAGCTTTATTTCTTTAGTTTGCATCCAAAGAACGTGCTGTAGTCTTGAGGGGGGGGTCACACCTCAAACATGCCTGTGCTTTCCTGAAGGCTTAGTGATCCTAGGTCACAATTACCAGACACAGTAATAAAGCTGTTATTTAAGGCATCTTAACTGAGAGAATGCAGAGTTGCATTGTTAATTCATAAATAATAAGGGAAGCAAAATTGGAGAAGACTCCAAGTTCAAAAGTTAATGCAAAGATACACGTCTCTAAATCTCCCTCAATTTATGGAAAATGCATTTCTTTCTCCTTCTTGTTTCCATAAAATAACATTTCTGGAAATAAAGAAGAAGCACTGAGTGTAAATTACAGTAATCTTTTCAGAAACCTTCCATTTTGGAAGGCGTTGAAGATCTGGTTCTGCTAGCAGGCCTGGGGGACCCAGAGCAGGATAGATTCCCGCCAATGGCTAATTTAAGGTGTGCTGTCGCTGGGGTGGGGGTTATTATATTATTTTATTTTTCCTCTTGTTATTTTATTTTTTATTGGGTGTTTTTTATTGATGTAAGCCTCCTTGATTCACGGTGTGGGAGTAGGCGGCAATACAAATTTTCAAAATAAAATAAAATAAATAAAATTCCCCTGCCTTACAAGGGTTCAATTAAATAAGAAGGGAAGGCATCATGGAACTTATTTACTTAGTTACATCTTCTGAAAATATGTAAAGGTGGGCCGTCAGGCGGCTATGTAGAAATTAAACAAAATGATTCGTCATTATTCTGAGAATGTTGGTGAATTTTGTATGCCCTTATTCATGACATATTGTTTTGGAAGAGAAGAATGTTATGTTTTATTTTTTTCCCCCTAGCCTGTGAACAATTCTGTAATAGAACATAGAATAATAGGATAATGATAATGATAATGATGATGATGATAATAATAATAATAATAATAATAATAATAATAATAATAATAATAATAATATTAATAATAATAATAATAATAATAATAATAATAATAATAATAATAATGTTGGAAGGGACCTTGGAGGCCATCTAGTCCAGCTCCCTGCTCAGGCAGGAAACCCTACACCATTACGGACAAATGGCTGTCCAGTCTCTTCTTAAAAACTTCCAGTGTTGGAGCATTCACCACTTCTGGAGGCAGGTTGTTCCACTGATTAATTGTTCTAACTGTCAGGAAGTTTCTCCTTAGTTCTAGATTGCTTCTCTCCTGAGAGAAAGCAACTAAATTTCATTTTTAATGTGTGCCATTGTGCCCACAGGGGGAAAAAATAACAATAAAGGTTAACATTATCATTATCAAATAGCTATTCAATCTCTTCTTAAAAAACTCCAGTGATGGTGCATCCACAACTTCTGGAGGCATCCTGCTAATTAGGAATTTTTTCCCATAGTTCTAGGTTGCTTTTCACCTTGATTAGTTTGAATCCATTGCTATAAAACAGACACGTCAAACACAAGGCCCGGGGGCCGGATGCGGCCCGTGAAGTGGTTTCATGTGGCCCGCAAAGCCATCCTGGAAACAGTGAGGGAATGGCCCCCGCTGCCTTGGCCCTGGCCCAGGCTGGCCGGGAATCAATGTACAATTTTGTGGTGGCCATCTATGCTGAAACGCATTCAGTCTTAGCTCCACAAGGCCATCTGGAAACAGCGAGGAACCGGCCCCTGCCGCATCGGCCCTGTCCCGTGGGTGCATGCTGGGGAGATGTCACCCTTTGTGAGGAATGAAGAAATGCACCATTGCTTGGAAGTGGCCAGCAAATGGCCCTCGCCTACTTCACATATCCAGATTGATGGGCTCTGGGGGAGCGGTTTCGGCAGGTAGCAGGGCACTCTCCTCACAGTGAGGCTCCTCTAGTGGACCATGCCTTGGCACTTGCCCCAGTCCCACCCCCTTCTCCCAGAGACCCTCAGATCTGTCCCATTCCTACCCAGGCCCCCACGATGTAGAGCTGGCCACGCCCACCCTGTAGGCCGCACCCACTCCATCCACGCCTACCCGGTAGGCCACACCCACTCCATCCATGCCCTCTCAGTAGGCCACACCCACTCTTGGCCCCCCAAGGGCAACCGCCATGGCCCCCCAAGGGCAACCGCCATGCTGATGCGGCCCTCAATGAAATTGAGTTTGACACCCCTGCTATAAAACATGACAGCAACAAACAACTAATTTGGTACTGGTGGCAGGAAGGCTGCTGGATTTTGTCTACTGTTCATTAGCTTCTCTATCAAACTTACTTTTTTGCAGAATAAAGAATGATACTGTTAGTTAGTGACAAATTGCTTATGGTCTTCTCATTGAAATAGCAGAGAATCCTGAGTATTTTGAGCACAGCCTTCAGCTGATAGCCTTCAAATCAAAAAAGAGAGACAAAGCTCTACAACCTTTGCAGTTTTTATCTGGTGAAACAATTTTTTTTTTCTGAGATGGTAATTTATACTTAAATGCCGAGGGAAAAAAACCTGCACACTTTCCTCTTTAATTTTCTGTCACCCTACTCTCTGCACTATGCTGTTTTGTGATAAACAGTTCTTGATATTTATAATGGGGGCAAGTTCATTTAACACACTTTCAGAGAAGTCAAAATATGTTCTTCAGAGCAATTCTTGGATCATTAAATGTGGAAGTTCATTTACCTGTCATCTAAATCCATCATAGTCTCTACTGCTGAACACGGAGATTCATCTCCCTTGCCTGCTGCTATTCAGAAGCCTAGAAGAACCCTTCAGGGCCATGCATGGGAAACACTTGGGAAAACTCTGCGAAAATTTATCTTTCCCAACCTCAGGCAAAAAATGTACTTTTTTAACATCTCAGAGGGCTCTTTTTTTGGTGGGGGGACAAATGTTCATGCATATCACAAATACAACAGAACAGGGGAGAAAGTTTATGTTGGAACAAAAATCGCTCGCGTGAAGTCAGTGTAAATGGAGGTGTTACATTTTTGATAGATCAGCACTCTGTCAGGATTTTCTTTTTCTTTTTTTAAAAAAAAGAATTTTCGTCAAACAAAAATTACAAATTCGAACAAACAAAATAAGAAAATGAAAACGTGACAGGGATTATAGGCACACCAGTGAATGTACGCACGGCCCCTTGTGGTAGTTAGTTGCGAAGTCGTGTCTGATCCATTGCGACCCCATGGACAACGTCATGGATTGTTGTTGTTGGTTGCGTCGTGTCCAACCCATCGCGACCCCATGGACAATGTTCCTCCAGGCCTTCCTGTCCTCTACCATCTTCTGGAGTCCGTTTAAGCTCACGCCTACTGCTTCCGTGACTCCCTCCAGCCACCTCGTTCTCTGTCATCCCCTTCTTCTATTGCCCTCCGTCTTTCTCAGCATTAGGCCCTTCTCCAGTGAGTCCTTTCTTCTCATTGGGTGGTCAAAGTACTTGAGTTTCAACTTCAGGATCTGGCCTTCTAAAAAGCAGTCAGGGTTGATCTCCTCTAGGACTGAGTTAATAGCTAAGTTAGAATTAAAACTGTGGAAGTTAATGGCTGAGACGACTGAATCAGGCAAAATATTTCAGAGCTGGGCAATTCTGTTACAAACATTGGATTTTTAAGCTTTCGTTGCACTCCCAAAAGGCAATTTGTTTTGCTTGAAAATGTTTTGCTTCTCATCCAAGAAGCTTGCCCAGTTCTGACTGAATGGTGGAGAATGGAACGGGTTCTCTTCATTGCAGTCATCTGCTCATTAACACTCTTTCTGAGAGTCATTGAGGCCACTTGGAGCTTACATCGTATGGGATTATGAATGGCTTTCTAGGAAAAAAAAACATTACAGACCACAGATTTCAAGTGACCCTGAAGGAATAGATAATCCCCAAATGGCCTCAATGACTCTCAGAAACACGGCGAATGATCAGATATAAAGGAATATAAATCCTTCCATTCTTCCCCATTCAATCTTGGATAAAAAGTGAACCATCTTCAAGGAAAACAAAACAGTCCAGTTGCTTTTTAAAAGAAAGCACCTTTGGGAAAGCCATGACCTGGTTGACCAAGAATCTCCATAGAATTTTGTTGCACTGTATTTGTAACTTATAGCTGCATTACTTACAACAACTGGATGTCAACGCTGCTAACATTGGATGTTCTTGCTTTAACAACATATGGAGATACAGCCTTCTTCTTTCTTATGCTTCACTCTTTGAATTAGATGATACTGGGGAGGAGGAGGAATGTGATGGGAGTTAGTTAGACACAACAATATTGTAATAGTGTGTGAATTCAGGGCTTTTGAAATCAGAGATGATAAGGAATGGCAGTTGGAGAACAGGAGGGAAAGCCTGCATTTCAAACTAATTAGAGAATGTGAATTATGACTGATAATTAGAGGATGGAATTGTGTTTGATACTGTGTGCTAAGGGGAAGGGAATCCAGATTTCAGCTTCGACTATGTACGTGCCGATGCTATGGCACTCGAATAAAGATTCTTTAAGGTAAACGATGCCTCGAAGTTCTTTGAAGAGTTTCATCAGTCGGAACCATGACATTAAGCCAAAATCTGGACGTTCTTGCTTTGACACTGGCATACTTTCATATCTATCAGGGAATACAAATGGTTAAGGTTAAAGAAAGCAGTATATCTCCTCCAGCTGTAGGCATTAAGGATGGGCCTGAGAAGTGAATGTTATTCTGGTTACTTCCCAGTTTTACAAGCTGATTAAATCTGAGCTTTCTTCACTAATTACAGCAATTGGGGCAACTAGTAATCTGCACTTATCTGTAAATGCCCCACACATAATTTTCTGGGTATGTCGCTAAGCTGGTTACTCTCGGTGTGGGAATTTGAAATGTTCTCTCGGTTTGGATGTACTGTATGTAACAGAAAATCTAACCCAACCAAGGATTAATGAAACTACTAGTGAAATAATTTTATAATTATAACAGAACAGAAAAGCATTTCCAGGAAATGCATTATTGGCATAGGCAAAGCCTAGCATCCAGCTTACTACATCCTTCCAGGAGAAGAATCAAAGACTATGTGCTCTGGACTTGTGTGTGTAGGAAGAAAGGCAGAAAGAAATAATCTTGGAGTATTAATCTGTTAAAGAGTAGGCAGAAAGATAGACAAAGAAGGGTACATGGTGATTCCTTAATACTCTACACCATAGTGTCCACTGGTGGTTATGAGTTGCCAAAAACTAAATGTCATTGTTTTAGGACAGGGCTAGGCAACACTGGCTCTTTTATGACTCATGGACTTCAACTCCCAGAATTCCTGAGCCAGCATGGGTCAGCTTGGAAACCTCTCCCTTTCCCCTCAGCATGGCTGGCTCAGGAATTCTGGGAGCTGATGTCCACGAGTCATAAAAGAGCCAAGGTTGCCTACCCCTGGGTTAGGACCTCCAAAAGGGGAAAGAGGAAGATCAAGGTATATCCTGAAAATAATATCTGAGTTGCTGAAGTATTCAGCATCTGTCCTAATGACCCAAAAGTGCTTTTCCAAAAGACAGCTGGGATTTCTTGTTTTTTTTTTTTTTTCTTCCTTGAACTTGTTTCTATCCTCACCCCAAAAGCTTCTGAAGAACTGAAGAAACTTCTTGGATGAGAAGCAAAATGTTGTCCAGCTGCCTTTTGGAAAAGCACCTTTGGGACAACCATGACCTGGATGATTGAGAGTCTCCATAGACATATGTCCAAATATTTTCACTCCCACATGAACACTGAAAAGCTCCATTATTATTATTATTATTTCAAGTACATAATTTGACCTGTGTTGATATTTAAAAACATGTGTATAATGTACATAATGACACGTCAGCGGGATAAGTCAGTATTTATGTTTGGGAAGAAGAGAATTTGAGATTACATGATGTGCATTATTTTATGACATAGGTGAGACTTGACCTGGGAGAATTCAGTGATTCAGAATTCAGAAACTTACAATAGAGAGGAGGGAATATTTGTAGTTCAGGGCTGAACTGTGGGGTCCTTGGTGCTGTGTGAGCTTGTGGTTTTCTTGTAGATGTTATGTTACCAAACTAGGTAACATCATCAGGGCTAGAAGGGAGGAAGGCAGTGGTGGGATTCAAATACCTGAACATCCGGTTCTCTGTGTAGATGCAGGCTTGGGCCTCTGAGGCCTTGAATGGACTTCCAGAAGTGACGTCCATGCACTTCCGGCAGGCCGTTCTAGGCTTGGGAGGCTTCCTCCAGGCCTCCCAGGCCTAGAACGGACTTCCAGAAGCAGCGTGGGTTTAGCTGGTTCTCCGAATCCAACAAAATTTACCTACCGGGTCTACTGAACCAGTGCGGCTGAATCTCACCACAGGAAGAGGTTTTCACCTTCTAGCACTGATGATGTTACCTTGTTTGGTCATGAAACATGTGCAAGAAAACACCAAGCTCTGAGAGTATCAAGGTCCCCACATGATTGATAGACCAACTGATATTCCAAACAAGGAACTGCCAACTCAATAAACAATGGTCTGATGAAGGAACTAGCGCTACCACCAATGCTGACAGAGCAAGCCATTGGTATATAAACAGAGAGCAAACCTCCTCCCTTCTAGAATTGATGATGTTTCCTAGTTTGGTAATGAAATGTCTTCATGAAAACCACCAAGCTCAAAGAGCATCAAGGACCCCCTCACAACTCAGAAGATCCTGTTTTCTTCAAGCATGGTTATGATTGTATGAATGGAGCTTCACTACTTGCAAGACTCATCAATCTAAATGAACAAACGTTCTCTCTCTGATATAAAAATGGGCTCAATAAGAATTCCACCGTAGTAAGAGAGACCTTCAAATAATATAGAAAGCTCTTTTCTCTGCTTCTCAGTGTGTGGATGGTGGAGGACGTGACCCCCCACACTGCCCTTTGCACACTGAAGAGGAAACATCAAAATGCAGCTTGGGAATCACCGTATTACAATATTTTAACCTGTTCTGTGCCAGCCTACATGAGTCCTTGTTAAGCTCACAAGGAGAAACCTCTCTTCCAATAAGCAGGCTGGAACCACAGGAAAAAAAAAACAATCCCTTTTTATTATTCACAGATCTGAGTCCATGTCCAAGGCAAACAAACACAGTCCACAGAAACTCGATCCTCAACGCGAACAGTTGCCTTCAGCCACCAGCACCTTCCACACCTTCCCTTTTATTATGCAGCCAAGGTGTGGCTTCCTAATGCCTTCTCCTTTGCCTTTGGAGACACCCCATTGCATTCCTCTGTCCTACTCGCTTCTCTTGCAGGCATTTTCATGCCTCCTGGATATCTCCCAGCTGTAATTCATCACTGTCCAACTCAGGCTCCCAGCACAGTTGTGTCTCAGCCTGAGCACAAGTAGAGGGGCCATCAGACTGTAAGTCTTGGAGCTCCTCAGAGTCTTCCTCTGACTCTGATGTCACTCCAGACTCATCTTCCTCCTCTGATTCCTCATAACCACCCTTTGCCAAATAGCAACTATGGGTTAGCAAAGTTGCAAGGGAATGCTTTAGTACTTGGAAAGCTGATTGTATCAAGTAAGGGCATTCATTAATGGTTGTAAACATTTCTGATGATATATGTTTGTCATGCTTGAGAGGACAACTATCACACATCTATACTTACCTCTCTGAACAAAATAGGGAAAGAAGGTTGAAAAAATATACATCAATAACTCTGTGGTTATATATAGAGTAAACATTCCCTTCTCATCCCTATGGCTACTATGTATCTTCCTCAGTCTCAGGTCCTCTAGCAGACCCTATATCATAAAATATATAAATATATTTTGTAAAGGAAATGGGAAAACTTTCCTTACAATCAATGACCAGTAAGGTAGCTACTATACATCTCCAAAATCAAGATCACATGAAGTATTAATACCACTCTTCAATGCCTTGGTAAGGCCACACTTGGAATACTGCATCCAGTTTTGGTCACCACGATGTAAAAAAGATATTGAGACTCTAGAAAGAGTACAGAGAAGAGCAACAAAGATGATTAGGGGACTGGAGGCTAAAACATATAAGGAACAGTTGCTAGAATTGAGTATGTCTAGTTTAACGAAGAGAAGGACAAGGGGGAACATGATAGCAGTATTCCAATATCTCAGGGGCCGCCATAAAGAAGAGGGAATTAAGCTATTTTCCAAAGCACCTGAAGGCAGGACAAGAAGCAATGGGTGGAAACTAATCAAGGAGAGAAGCAACCTAGAACTACGAGAAACTTCCTGACAGTTAGAACAATTAACCAGTGGAACAGCCTGCCTCCAGAAGCAGTAAATGCTCCAACACTGGAAGTTTTTAAGAAGAGACTGGACAGCCATGTGTCTGAAATGGTGTAGGGTTTCCTGCCTGAGCAGGGGGTTGGACTAGATGACCTCCAAGGTCCCTTCCAACTTTACTACTATTACTAAAAACATGCTTAAATCAAGCTCAAATACAGTAAGAGCAATAAAACCTACTGTTTATACCTGCCTTTTTAAATGTAAATGTACATGTATAAGAACTAAATAAAAGAAAAGAGAACACTATATAACAAAGCAAAGCGATATAGACAAAATAAGGCAAAAATGTAGTTCAAACACCAAAAGGACTTCCTGTGACTTCCTTTCAGGATTAAGGCACCCTAAGGCTCTTTAAAGCAACAGCTGCTGATAAGAACTTGGCAAATCTTTTCTTTCCTCTTCTTTACCTCCAATCACTCTAAGATAAAAAATATAATAGAATGTTAAGAATTGTATTAAATAAAGAAAGCAGGTGGGTAACCTTGAGCCAATCCCAGGGTTTTTGATATGGGGGAAATAGGGGGAGGAAGATGCATTGGACATGTTCGCCTCCTTGAGTTATTTGCAAAAATAATAAAGGTGAGATACGAATAAATAAAATATCACTGTATTAAAATAACATGTACCAAACTTTATATTAACACAATATGAAAGGGGAGGGAAAAAAACCACAGCTGGAAGTGGACAATCCAATCTTCCGGTGACTAATTTGAAAAACTTCACCTACCTTTAGGCACCGATGACTCAAAAGCACAAATGCAAAGCAAGGTATGATATGTATTCTCAATTATAACAGATGATTAAACTAAATAAATGCAAAACCACCCTTAGCAAATATATTTACTTTTATGACTTACAAGGTCCCCAATTCCAACAATATGACTCTTGATGGAATACGCCTAAAACCAATCAATCAAAAAAGACAAATCCACCATATTGCAAAAAAAAGGAATACAAAATACATAATGACGACCCAACAAGTAACAATACAACCTCAAAGAAAAGGAAGGAAGGAAGGAAGGAAGGAAGGAAGGAAGGAAGGAAGGAAGGAAGGAAGGAAGGAAGGAAGGAAATAAATTCATATGCTTCTACCATTGATTCTCAACAAATATTTTTGAAGAACTTGTAGTAGAAACCATGTCAGATATTATTTCACTGTGCTACAGTTCTTCTTTGTAGAAGAATCCAAGCAAATCTTCAATTTTCAGAATAAGATTCTTCTACAAAGAACTGTAGCACAGTCAAATATTATTTGACATTGTTTCTACTGCAAGTTCTTCAAAAATATTTGTTGACAATCGATAATAGAAGCATATGAATTTCCTTCCTTCCTTCCTTCCTTCCTTCCTTCCTTCCTTCCTTCCTTCCTTCCTTCCTTCCTTCCTTCCTTCCTTCCTCCATTCCCTTCCCTTCCTTTCCTTTCCTTTTCTTTCCTTTCCTTTTTCCATTTTTTAAAAAGGGGGTAACAATGCATCTCATTCTCAGAAGAAACCAAAACAATATACGGAACGTATAACTTGGAAAATGAGAAGGATCTGATAACATAGAAGGCAAAATATGTATTGAGTTGTCTTCCCTACTGTACAATTCTTCATTTCCCTTGGTGATTTTTTTTTTTTTAAATGTGAGTGTGTGTGGGAGTCTCTGGATGGAAGACATGATTTTGTTCATTATGTTGATGGGTTTTTTCTGTCCTCCACTCTCTTTGTCCTCAACATGTCCCACTGACTAAATTAAGCATCTCTTGTTCCACTTGTAACCACAATTTGAAACATTTTTAAAGTAAAAGTCAGTAAATATTAAAGACAAGGCAGAGTAGATAAAATATACAGTACAACATTGCAATGCAGCACTCCGCTGCTTGGAAGCCTGGATGGAATTTGACAACCGAAGGCCAGATGGGTGAGGCTTGATCTTCTGGCTCACATTTTATCATTCTGGTATCACCATGGTGTTCATTTCCTGTTAAGATTTGCATAATATATTTTTTTTTAATGTTCTTAAAAAAAAAACAAAAGAGAATTTTGATAGGCAAAGTGTTGATGCTGTGCTCTTGTATGTCAGGTCTGGCCCAAATGTCTTTTTTCCCCCAAGAAAATATATATTCTTTTTCTTTCTCTCTCTCTCTCTCCCTCCCTCCCTCCCACCCTCCCTCCCTCTCCCTCTTCTTCTCTTGCTCTCTCCCTCTCCCCCTCTCCCTCTCCCTCTCCTTCTCTTTCTCTCCCTCTCTCCCCCTCCCTCTCTCCCCTCCCTCTTCCTCTCTCTCTCTCTCTCCCTCTCCCTCTCTCCCTCTTCTTCTCTCCCTCTCTCCCTCTTCTTCTCTTGCTCTCTCCCTCTCCCTCCCTTTCACTCCCTCTCTCCCTCTCCCTCTCCCCCTCTCTCCCTCTCTCCCTCTCTCCCCTCCCTCTCCCTCTTCCTCTCTCTCTCTCTCTCTCTCTCCCTTTTGCTCTCTCCCTCTCCTTCTCCCTCTTCCTCTTTCCTTCTCCCTCTCCCTCTCCCCCTCTTTCCCTCTCCCTCTCTCCCCCCCTCTCCCCCTCTCCCTTCTCCCTTTCTGGCCCTTGGAAGAAAGATAGACAGACAGACAGACAGAAACACAACTTAATCATTTCCAGGAAATTCACACTTTCACCAAAGATTTAGGTCGATTGGTATTTTCAAAATGTTAATGGAGAGCTTCAGTATGAAAAATTGAAGCTGACCAAATACTTATTTCTGCAGAACCTTTTTTTTAGTACTTATAAGGACTGTTCTTTTTTTTTGAACCCGATCAGAAGATACTGTCCTTGCTAGACCTTTGTCTTTCTCTGTTCTTCACCTTTCCTCTCAGTACATTATAGGAATCCCAGACCTCCTTCATCTGTCACACTGCTTGAAATGTTTTCCAACATTTCTGCCCTCTGTGCCAAGGTGAGGTGCTTAAAACTGCAAAAACAGCCTCTTCAGCTACCTTATCTCCACGAAGCAAGCCAACCCCTTCCCAAGTCTTGTTTTCCAGTTCAGGAGAGGGAAAAAAAAAAAAAGAAACCCTGTTGTGTATCTCAAATGTGTGGTTTCCTGGTTACAGAAAATTAAAAATAGCAAAGAAAGACCAGATCTTGATAAGTACAATAACCTCCTCGTAGGAGTACATATTTTGATACGCACTTAATGTTTAGTTAAGCAGATTGCAAAGGTCACAGTTAATAAGCTATCTTTTCACCTGTTCAAATACTAAATGGACCTATTTTTGAACTGGGGGGGGGGAAACTAGATGGAGAAACGGTGAAATCACAGTCACGTTGGCTCGAAATAGTGCTGTGATGTCTGGCATTTGAACTCTGCAACATGAAATCTTTGTAAGTGAAAAAAAAACTGTGCATCCTCTCCGCATGTGCCTGGGCGCCTAGTCTCTAAACTGAACAATGTGGATTTTTGTTTTTTTTGTTTTTTTTGTTTCTCAGTCTTTATATGGTCTTGATTTAGATATCCCATCGCTTTTTAAAAACAGCTTTGACATACAAGACATGAAATGCCTGCAGAACAACTGGCAAGCACTGGCACAATGTTGTGTGGCAATTAGTAATAATAGTAAAGTTGGAAGGGACCTTGGAGGTCATCTAGTCCAACCCCCTGCTCAGGCAGGAAACCCTACACCATTTCGGACAAATGGCTGTCCAGTCTCTTCTTAAAAACTTCCAGTGTTGGAACATTTACTGCTTCTGGAGGCAGGCTGTTCCACTGATTAATTGTTCTCACTGTCAGGAAGTTTCTCCTTAGTTCTAGATTGCTTCTCTCCTTGATTAGTTTCCACCCATTGCTTCTTGTCCTACCTTCAGGTGCTTTGGAAAATAGCTTGATTCCCTCTTCTTTATGGCAGCCCCTGAGATATTGGAACACTGCTATCATGTCCCCCCTTGTCCTTCTCTTCATTAAACTAGATATACCCAATTCTAGCAACCGTTCCTTCTTCAGGGGTTCCACGTGCACTGCCTTCCGTATTGTGTCACTTTTATGCCTTCTTGAGCGTGGGAAAAAGCATCCAGGTCATCCTCAAATTACGACAGTTCATTTAGTGTCCGTTTGAAGCTTCTTAACGTTTCTTATTTGTAATGCTGGTCCGTGACCAGTATTAAAATCCCTGACATTATTATCCCAAGTTAAAGCCGTACACGTGAAACTTCTTCTACACATGTTTCGTGAGACTAGAGTCTTACTCAAGCATTTGGTTGTTGCTTCTATTAAGTTTCCTAATTATCAACATTGTCACCTTCATTCTGTTTTGTCTCTGGCGATTCTCAGTCGTCCAGGTCATGGTTGTCCCAAAGATGCTTTTTCACAAGGCAACTGGACTTTCTTGTTTTTCTTTGAAGAGGCCATCTGAGAAGGCTGTCAAAATTGAACAGCCTTCTCTCAACAGAGAGGGAGGGATACAACATCATCTATCTCTATTTACAACACAGTCCTTTCAGCAGCTCCAAGAAGGCTCCACACCCATTTGCACCATTCAGGTGACCCTGAGGAGACAGATATACTTGCAGGTGGCCTCAACTACTCTCTAAAAGAAGGCAAATGATTAGCTGTCTGCAAGGAGTATAAATCTTTCCATTCCCCACCATCCAGTCACAGCTGAAGAAGCTTCATGGATGAGAAGCGAAACGTCTTCAAAGGAAAAACAAGAAAGTCCAGTTGCCTTGTGGAAAATTTGTTCTGTTTTGTTCATATTTCCATTATGAAAAGTCTTGAGAATTTTGGTGTGCTGAAGGGCTCAAGTGAATGCAATCTGTACAACCTAAGATGTAGATCCCAGTTGGATGATGATGATGATAATGATGATGATTTTAAAAAAGAAAAAGGCTTCTGTCTTCACTATTTTGACTGATTAATCTCCAGTGGAAACTCAACCAACTATAAGTAGTCACGGCCACTGAGCTTACTTCTGTTGCAACCTCAGCAGTATAAACTGGAGTATATTATCCATCAGTTACTCTACTGTAAAAGGATGTTCCAGAAAAACCTAAACATTCTCCAATTACATTGAAAATCCAAAACATACTGTTCAATGGTGCTGCCTTGTTTCCTTTCCCTTTCTTTTTCCTCACCCTCAAAATTGCTCTCACTGAAGAAAATGTTTCTTTTTTTCTTTTTTCTTTCTTTCTTTCTTTCTTTCTTTCTTTCTTTCTTTCTTTCTTTCTTTCTTTCTTTCTTTCTTTCTTTCTTTCTTGTCCTCCTGGGTGTCAAATTTGCATCGGCTCATTATTTTTCTCTCTCTGTCCTGGTGTCATTTTTCTTGCAGATTGGAATGTTATGTGTGGATGTTGATAAGCAACTCTTACAGAGTGTGAAAGCACATCATTAGATGAGCATCTCAGTGAACGCAATGAAATAAGAACATAGTTTTCCAATTTGCATGGCGTATGATGGCTGATTTAGAGTTTCGTGTATCACACCAAGCCCTAATGTGATTTTCGTGGTTCTGCTTTAGCATGCTGTGTAAATCCTAGCTATTATGGCTTAGCATAAATCCTAGCTATTACAGCTTCCCATGTCCTCATTGCAATGTAACGGGCATATTACAGGGTTTTTTTTTTTTTTTTTTAAAAAAATGACTTAGCAAGATGGAAAGATCCAGTTAATAAATTTATTTCTGTGTTCCTTTGGGGTCCCTCTGATTTTTTTTAATTTCATTTTCATTTAGTGGTAGTTCTAAACGTTCAAATGCATTCAAGGGACGTCGCGCTGAACTCCTGATACAAAACTGAAGTATTGCCCTTTTAAGACAAAACATTGGAATCATATTTTAATGAATATTTCTAACGGTAATTAAACTCATATGAAATAGTTATTATTTTCATACCACTATTGTCGAACTGTAGCACGGAAAGGGAAAATGAAATAATGGCATAATTAATAATTGAAGCATCCCATTTGAGCTAGTCATTTGGGGGGCCCCCATGTTTCTCATAATAAAAGTTATTTTGATTCTCTGGAAAAGTTTTTATAGGCATTTATACTTTGTGAAAATGAGCAGAACAGGAGCCTAATGGCGAAGATACTCACCTCCCACTCGGAAGGTTGAGGGTTCAATTCTAGGCAGTGACAGATGTTTCTCTAATAGGGCACAAAGAAAAAAAAAAACTCTTGCTGAAAACTCTGCATCAGGAAGGGCATCCAGCCTGTAAATGCTCACCTCCATCCCGTTGCCCCAACTCTACCCCGAATTAAGATAATTTACAGGGTTGCAAAAAGAAAAAAAAAATACTTTGTGAAAACTCTTTTTTTTTTATTATTTTTTTTTGCAATTTTACAATAAAATCCCTCTCTCACTACCTCCCTACCCTCCCCAAAACCCTCCCCCCGTCTTCCCAGAGCTGAATACAGGGTTAACTAGAACTAAAAAATACAAACCATTTAAACTTAAATAAACCTCAAACAAATATTGCATTAAAAAAACAAAATTTTAAGTACTTTAAGTCCAATATATATATATATATATATATATATATATATATATATATATATATATATATATATATAATAAAAAAATACTTATTATCTTAAACTTTAAACATAAATTATTCAAAAGCTAAATAATATCTTTTAATATCATACTTATACTGTATCGAGTTTATCCATCTTTTCCACACCAAGAGATATTTCTCTTGCGATTGATCTTTCAAATAAGCCAAAATTTTTGCCATTTCAGATAAGTAAGAAACTTTAAAAAAAACATTCCTCCAAAGTAGGCAAAAATTCCTTCTTCCAATATTGTCCTATCAACAACCTTGCCGCTCTTTGTGAAAACTCTTTATGTTTCTAACTTTCATTTTCAGGTAAAGCTGAGTAGCCATTTGACTTTGCTAGTTAATACAAGGAGAGGAGGACACATTTTTAAAGAAATTGTGGATGTCCAAAAACGACAGTTCCCCCCCCCCTCCCCATTGACTTATTCACCCCTGGGAACTTAAAATGAAGAATGGGCATTAAAACTTAAATCACACTCACTTTGGAATATAAAATAACAACATAACAGAGTTGGAGGAGACCTTTAGAGGTCTTCTAGTCCAGTCCCTTGCTCAAGCGAGTAACCCTATATCATTCCATTGACATTGCATATCAGAAGTCCCCTGTCAAGGTCACAAATGGCAATCATGTGATCCTGGGACAGTACATGGTATCCCGTGGTAGCACAGTGGTTAGAAAGCAGTACTGCAGGCTATATCTGCTAACTGCCAGCTGCCAGCAGTTCGGCAGTTCTATCCTCACCAGCTCAAGGTTGACTCAGCCTACCGTCCTTCTGAGGTCGATAAAATGAGGACCCAGATTGTTGGGGGCAGTAGGCTGACTCTGTAAACCACTTAGAGAGGGCTGTTAAGCACTGTGGAGTGGTATATAAGTCTAAGTGCTATTGCTATATAAGAGCCATGGTGAAACAATGGTTAGAATGCAGTGTCGCAGGCTAACTCTGCCCACAGCCAGCGGTTCAGTCCTTATGGGGCTCAAGGTTGACTCCGCCTTCCATCCTTCCCAGATGGGTAAAAATGAGGACCCAGATTTATTTATTTATTTATGAGACTTATATACCACTTTAAGTGCAAGAACTCTCTAAGCGGTGTACACCAATAAGCAATGTATATATATATATATTTACATTGCCCCCAACAATCTGGGTCCTCATTTTACCTACCTTGGAAGGATGGAAGGCTGAGTCAACCTTGAGCTGGTGAGATTTGAACCGCTGACCTGCTGAACACAGTCAGCTAAAGTGGCCTGCAGTACTGCACTCTAACTGCTGCTCCACCTCGGTCTTGCCTTCTGGTTGGAGAATAATTTGACCCTCCTGTTCTTTGTGGCAGCCCATCAAATATTGGAATACTGCTATCATGCTGTCAGAAATTTCCTGACAGTTGGAACAATTAACCAATGGAACAGCTTGCCTCCAGAAGTTGTGGGTGCTCCACCACTGGAGGTTTTTAAGAAGAGATTGGACAACCATTTGCCTGGAGTGGTATAGGTCTGCTGTTTGAGCAAGGGGTTGGACTGGAAGACCTCCAAGGTCCCTTCCAATTCTGATAATCTGTTATACTATATTCCAACATGACAGTGAAACCTATTTACAGCCTCTTCATGTTTTTTTGTTATGAGAAATAGTTAGCATCCACACAAAAGGCATATGGTAAAGATAACGTGCTGATATGGAACATCCTTAAAAAAAAAAGCTGTGAGCTTGAAACAACAGGCACAATATGGTGCCATTGTTTTCCGGCATGAGGTGTTTTTTTGTTTGTTTGTTTGTTTAAAATCTTACCAGGGACTTCTTAACAGAGAAGGGAACCACACTGTGAGCACCTAACTCCGTGGCGGCCAACCTATGGCACGGGTGCCAGAGGCGGCACTCAGAGCCCTCTCTGCGGGCACGCGCGCCATCGTCCCAGTCCTAGGCCTTCAACTGGGTTTTATAAACACTTTTTGCTTTAGGCTTCTGCCGCCGTGTACAAAAACAATAGGTTCAAATCAATCAATTTCAACTTTTCGCGGGAAAAAAAAAAGATCTTGCAAAGTTGGAATTGATTGATTGAACTTTTTAGTCCCACCCAGTCTACAGTTACCACCACAGCCACGTCCACCCAATTGGCCATGCCCAGCCAATGGGCCATGCCCACCTGGCACCCGATGATGCATAAGTGGGTTTTGGGTTGCAGTTTGGGCACTCGGTCTCTAAAAGGTTCGCCATCACTCACCTAACTATTAAGAAAGGGAAGCATTAGTCAAAAGTTCTTACCCATCATTTCTGTTTCTCTGTAATGCAGAGAAGAATAAATAATATTTTAATCTGGGGAGGGGGGGTCTTCCTATGCTAGTTTGAGTAATGCAACTTCTGCAAGAAAACAACCAAGCTCAGAGGGCAATGTTGGAAGTAAAGTCTTCATCCTGGTTCATCCAAGCCGGGGATAAATAAACAACATGGCGACTGCTTTGGGAAGATGGTTGCAGTTTATTGAAGAGCCAGACTGAAAGATGGTTCTGGCAGGAAGGAGGAGAGAAATCAAGGGCTGAGCACATATGGAGTAGGTTTTTATACCCTCTGAAAGCCTTTTGTTTGGAATAGTTTCCTGTTCCTGTGACATGAACTTTGAACTGAGTCTGAGTGTGCTTTTCTAGGCCTTGGTATCTGTGGGTTAATCCTATTATGTCCCAAAAGTCATATCCTGCTTCCCTGGGGCTGGGCTAATGACTCTGAGAGTTTGGGTGAGATATGCAGATTTTAGGTCTTTGTCTTCTTGAGTTTTCTGGCTCCAGATTTCCGATGGTTTTACATTTGCATTTGTATAGGGCTGGCTCTTGCTTGGGACAGAGAGACTTGGGGGCAGGATTGGTTTCTGCTTTTAAAAAAAATCCTTTTGAGGAAATATATATTTTCTGCCCTTTTAATATTTCCTTCTCTGGGGCTCTGACTTCCCTCAGCACCAAGCACATCATGTGAATTTGAATCTTGGCTCAGAATTGTTAGAAGTAAAGTCTTCATCCTGGTTCATCCAAGCCGGGAATAAATAAGCAAACATGGCGACTGCTTTGGGAAGAAGGTTGCAGTTTATTGCAGAGAGATGGTTCTTCAGGAAAGTGCAGAGGAGAGAAGGGCTGAGCACATGGGGTAGTAGGTTTTTATACCCCATCCAGCCTTTTGTTTGGAATAGTTTCCTGTTCCTGTGGCATGAACCTTGAGGCTGTTTCTGAGTGTTTTTCTAGGATTTGATATCTGTGGTTTAATCCTATTATCATATCCTGCTTCCCAGGTGTTGGGGCTAATGATTCCTAGAGTTTGGGTGGGGCGTGCAGATCTTCTTTTTTGTCTTCTTGATTGCTCTGGCTCCAACTTTCTGATGGTTTTATATTTTCATTTGTATGGGGCTAAAGTCTTGCTTGAGGCAGAGAGATAGATTTGGGGCCAGGTTTGGTTTTAAAAAGTCCTTTTGAGGAAAAATATATTTTTTTGCCTTTTTAATATTTCCTTCTCTGGGCTAACTTCCCTCAGATTCTTCTGCCAGATGCAGAAATGTCCTAGCAGATCTGCAAGTCCTTCTTAGTTGGCAGGACAAAGAATGGATCTACATTCCACAGGAAAGAGAGAGGGGAAAAAAAAGGAAAACTGCTAATGCAAGAGGAAATAGCTTGGCCTTAGCCCAGAGCCAGAGGTATTAATTCCATGCTACCAATCAGTGTCACCAATACAAGAACAATGCAAAGGAATAGACATGCTTTGATGTACTCCTGTGGAATTCACAGCTAGATTATTATTATTATTTTTTTCCAGTCCTGGGCAAGCAGCTAAATCGGAGGGTTAAAAGCTTCTGCTGAGCTAAGCTCCTTTGCAGGACTGCAAATTAGAGAGCCTCTAGGAAGATTTAAGAGTAAGCTGAAAATGGTAGGGGATGCATCTAGTAGATGATTGACTTTTACTTGATTTGGATCATCATTCATAGAAGACATCCAACTTTCTTCTCTACAACAGTCTTGCCAACACATTTCTTTGCTTTTTTTTTTTTTTCATTTACAGCCAGAGGCAAGACAAAAATAAAATTTAAAAAAAGTATTCAAGAAGAAGCCGGCTACAAAAAGACTAGGGACAAGATTCTCATTGCTCTCTATGAAAGGGAATTTTTTTGCTCTGTTCTAGAGTGAAGAGAGAGAGAGAGAGAGAGAGAGAGAGAGAGAGAGAGAGAGAGAGAGAGAGAGAGAGAGAGAGAGAGAGAGAGAGAGAAAGTCCGAAACCTAAACCATCAGAAAAATCAGAGACAGAATCCTGTAGTAGCAATTGCAATTGGTTGAAATTCTGCTAGCTCCCTGAACATGTCAGAGGAGAAACCAGCAAATTTGTTGTTGTTAGTTGCAAAGTCGTGTCTGACCCATCGCAACCCCATGGACAATGTTCCTCCAAGCCTTCCTGTCCTCTGCCATCTTCTGGAGTCCATTTAAGCTCACACCTACTGCTTCAGTGACTCCATCCAGCCACCTCACTCTCTATCGTCCCCTTCTTCTATTGCCCTCCATCTTTCCCAGCATCAGGCCCTTCTTCAGTGAGTCCTTCCTTCTCATCAGGTGGCCAAAGTACTTGAGTTTCAACTTCAGGATCTGGCCTTCTAAAGAGCAGTCAGGGTTGATCTCCTCCAGGACTGATCGGTTTGATCGCCTTGCAGTCCAGGGGACTCACAGGAGTCTTCTCCAGCACCATAGTTCAAAGGCCTCAATTCTTTGGTGTTCAGCCTTTCTTATGGTCCAACTTTCACAGCCATACATTGCAACTGGGAAAACCATGGCCTTGACTATACACACTTTTGTTGGCAGGGTGATGTCTCTGCTTTTTAGTACACTGTCTAGATTTGCCATAGCTTTCCTCCCCAGCAAATAAATAACTTTAATTTGAAACCAGCCTGTACGGTTGGCATGAAACATGCTTATGAGTGCTTTCTGCCAAACACAATGGAGAGGGCAAGGATTTAAAATATGGCCCACCACTTTGATTGTGGAGACCTATCTGGTGAACTGTCAGGCACAATAAATCAGGAAGCAATGTGGTTCAAATGACGAGAGGCTTATTTCATGCCAACGCTTCATACAAGAATCTGAACTACTAACGGTCCAAGCAAGTTGGCGGTAGATAATAGTCACAACGTGAGCTGGACTTAGATATCTTGTGGGCGTGAAAGGACTTGAGACTGATGATAAATTTGACCCCCTCCTTTGGGCTCAGCCTGGTCATCTTCTACATGCAGGAACATTCTGCGTATGGGATGTTATTTTACTTGCCCTTCAATTTTGATGGCAGTGCACCGAGTTGTCTTCCATGCAGAAGCAATTCTATGGAAAACACCCAGTGGTGGGAATCAAAGATGTGAACAACTGGTTTTCTGTGTGGATGCTGTTTCTGGAAGTCCATTCTGGGCCTGGGCAACAGCTACCAATTCTGCCGAACAGGTGTGAACTGGCTGAATCCCACCACTGAAGACACCCTTAAGGCAGTTGATGGAGTTTTAGATTTGTTATTCTGCTTAATGTAGAATATAGAGTTGGAGGGGACCTTGGACGTCTTCTAATCCAACCCCCTGCTCAAACAGGAGACCCTATACCACTTAAGACAAATAGTTGTCCAGATTTCTTTTGAAAGCTTCCAGTGATGGAGGACCCATAACTTGAGAAGGGAAGCTGTTCCACTGGTTTGTTATTCTCCCTGTTAGGAAAGGTCTCCTTAGTTCTAGATTGGTTCTCTCCTTGATTAGTTTCCATCTGTTGCTTTGTGCCCTGCCTTCAGATGCTTTGGAGCAGTGTTTCTCAACCTTGACAATTTTAAGGCATGTGGACTTCATCTCCCAGAATTCCACAGCCAGCAATGCTGGCTGTGGAATTCTGGGAGTTGAAGTCCACATGCCTTAAAATTGTCAAGGTTGAGAAACACTGCTTTGGAGAATAGGTTGACCACCCCCATGGGCAGCCCCTCAAATGTTGGAACACTGCTATCATGTCACCTGTAGTCCTTCTTTCCTCTAGAGTAGCCATAACAATTTCTGCAGCCTTTCTTCATATGTTTCAGTCTCCAGGCCCCTAATCATCTCTGTTGCTCTTCTCTGCACTCTTTCCAAATTCTCACCATCTTTTTTTTTAATATATATATAATGTGGTAACCAAAACTGGATGCAGTATTCCAGGTGTGGTCTTACTAAGTTTTTATAAAGCAGTACTAATATTTCTCGTGATCTTGTCTCTATCCCTCTGTTTATGCAGCCAAGGGCTCTCCTTTCAGTGACTTACAATGGCTTTGCATATTCTATACGATGTTAGGAATGGGACAAAAAGATATAGGACAACAAATCATTGACAATTGCCTTCCAAGTTGAAAGTTATCATGTGCTAAAATAAGCTTAGCCAGTGATTCATCCTAGCGCGTTTCTCGAATTAGGCCTCTCTGACTGGTCTTTCCCTTATTTTAGCATCGGAAGGAAATACATCCAATCATATAAATGGAAAAAAGACTGTTAAAGAAAGAGACTGGAAGAGAAAGTAGGAAAGGAACAGTGGAATTTAAGACATATTAACCTCATCAGAATTAATTGAATTTCAGTTGCTATATGACAGTGGTTCTCAACCTTTTTAATGCTGCAACCCCCAACCGGTCATAAGTCGAGGACTACTCAACCGGTTGTAAGTCGAGGACTACTCAACTGGTGCAGGACCGTTTGCAAAATGGGACTTTTGGCGGGCTCAGCAGGGCAGAGACAGCCTGGACAATTCCTATTGGCTTTTGAAAGCCAATAGAATTAGACGCTATTCAAGAGAGTCTATTCTATTGGCTTTCAAAAGCCAATAGAATAAAAGGGAGTAGCACAGCTAAGGAAAAGGGGGAAAAAATGGTGGACTGTGTTGTTTGGCGACCCCAGTGAAATGGTCGTTCGACCCCAAATGGGGTCCCGACCCACAGGTTGAGAACCACTGCTATATGACAATCTCTCCTTCATGTCACAAGCTATGTGAATGTAAGTTAGAATAACTAAGTCAACCATTATTGTTATTTGTGGTGATTCTTTGGGATAATTAAACTTTTTTTTTCTTAAAATGGACGTTCTCCCCACCCCACCCATTGTTCAAAGTTAGTACAGGTAGTTAGTTCTTGGCTTACGATGGGACATGCCTTCATATAGAAATGTCCAAAAATAATCTCACTTTTAAAAATGGAAATCACTGTTATATTTAAACCTGTATATCTGTCAGAAGCTGGATAAGGAATCTTGACTTATCAGTTTGGGCTGGCAAATATAAGTTGGGATAAGTAAGTCAACTATTATTGTTATTTGTGGTGATTCTTTGGGATAATTAACCTTTTTTTTCCTTAACTGTATGTTCTGCCCGTATTGTTCAAAATTAGTAACAGGTAGCTCAATTAAGCAGCAAATTTCTTTTTTTATATATTTATTTATTTTTATTCAAATACAAATATACAAACATAACACATATAAATCTAAATAAAAAACAATATTAAAAAATACAAATACTACAGAGCACCCCCCCACCCCGGAGACCATTTTTATTACCTATATTTCTTCTCATATAACAACTAACAATTTACAATATATTTCAATTGTGCCCTTATCCCCTCCAAAACAGCATATACTCTTGAGCAGGTTTATTCCCTTTGCCTTCCACCAAGACTGCTTTTATAAAATCCTCCCATATTTCATTATACTTATTTACTTGAATCATCCCTTTTTTAAAATTTAATTTCTCTTTTTAATTTATCATGTATTGCCATGTTCCATATTTGATTATACCACTCATTTCTTTGAATAACCCAATTCCATCTCCAATATTTAACCATCACTAATCTAGCTGCCATTATCAAATTTGCAATCAGTTCCTTTTTTGCTTCATTTATATCTTGTTTTTCCACCAGTGTTGACTGTTGTTAATTGACTCGTGCCCCTTTTTTATAAGCTTTCTTGCCATAGCAGTTAAGTGAATCACTGCGATTGTTAAGTTAGTGACACGGTTGTGGTGAATATGGCTTCTCCGTTGACTTTGCCCTCAGAAGATTGCAAAACGGGATGCCATAAGCCCAAGATAATCCAACTGTCATAAATACATGCCAAACTTTGATCACATGACTGTGAAGAGATGTGAAAAACAGTCAGGAGTCACTTTTTTTCACTGCTGTTGTAACTTTGAAATAAACAAATGACTGCAAATTGAGGACTGCCTATAATGAGTTTTATAAGTAGAATTCTATATCTTCTCAAGCAGTGAGAGATGTTGCAGTTGACTCGCCCACATGTCTAATCCAAAGTGGCAGTGATATTTTGATTATGTATTCTGTAATACGAATCACATCTACTAGTTTCAATAGTTCAAAATATGGCCCATGCTGGTTCAAACCCAACAATAAATTAATGGCATTTAACTTAAGAAAGTCATCTGCCTTTAACAATGAAAAGCAATGAATGTGATCCAGGTTCTAGTGCAGGGGTGTCAAACTCAATTTCATTGAGGGCCGCATCAGCATTGCAGTTGCTCTAGGAGGGCCGGGTGGGTGCGGCCTACTGGGTGGGTGTGGATGGAGTGGGTGCGGCCTATTGGGTGGGCGTGACCAGCTCTACATCATTTGCGTCAAGGGTGCCAGTGGGGGCCTGGGCAGGAGTGGGACAGATCTGAGGGTCTCTGGCAGAAGGGGGTGGGACCGGGGCAAGCACCAAGGCATGGTCCATTTCTTCTTTCCTCACAAAGGGTGACACCTCCCCAGCATGCACCCAGGGGGCAGGGCCAACACAGCAGGGGCTGGTTCCTCGCTGTTTCTAGATGGCTTTGTGGAGCTAAGACTGAATGTGTTTCAGCATAGATGGTCACCACAAAATTGTACATTGGCTCTCGTCCAGCCTGGGCCAGGGCCAATGCAGAGGGGGCTGTTCCCTCACTGTTTCCAGGATGGCTTCATGGGCCACATGAAACCACTTCACCGGCCGCATCTGGCCCCTGGGCCTTGTGTTTGACCTGTCTGTTCTAGTGTGTTTGTGACCACCTGCCTCGCCTTAACGTTTGTCATTGTACTCCAGTGGGGGAAAAATAGTTTAGGGAGGAAGGCTGATTCAAGGTGAAAAAGAAGAATATAGAAGCAATCAACACATTCCATTATATTGCCTAAAGGAATAGACAGTGACTCTCTGTTGGAGTTGCAAGACAGTGGTAAAAGTTTTCCAGGCACACCAGGAGGAGAAATTTTATAGTCTGGAGGCGGTGAGATCACCAGAGAGTTCAAACAAGAGGATAAAAAAAGTCCTGACTCAATGGAGTATTTCCAAACCTGTTCTTCTTGCTATAGCTTTTATGGCTTGAGGTAGATGTTGTGAAACACCGACACTCATTTTATGACAAAGATGGGGATTTCTTAATGATCCTCATGGATTACTAAGAAGACCCTTTGAACTGGTTTTGCATTAGATAATTTTGGGAGCCCAATTTCAATGGGTACCCATGGATTTTTATGGCTTCCAACCATTCTGGGCACATATGTGAAGAGCATGAGATATTTGGAGATGTTTTCTACTGATATCATGTTGTTGTTGTTGTTGATGTTGATGTTGATGATGATGATATCCTTCAGTCGTGTCTGACTCTTGGTGATTGTCTCCACATCTTCTGATCTTGCACTACACTCCATTGACCTAGACCAGGGGTCTTCAAACTTGGCCCTTTTATGACTTGTGGACTTCAACTTCCAGAATTCCTCATCCAGCATACCTGGCTGAGGAATTCTGGGAGTTGAAGTCCACAAATCATAAAAGGGCCAAGTTTAAAGAGCCCTGACCTAGAAGTCTCCAAGTGTCCTATGGTTCCTTAGGATTCAGTGGGACAGCAAGGCAGAGAAGTTAAGTAAGTGTTTACTTCAAAGAATGGGAGAACTGTGTTTGTCCATACCTATAAACCAGGGGTAGGCAACCTTGGTTCTTTTATGGCTGGCGCAGGAATTCTGGGAGTTGAAGTCCCCGAGTCATAAAAGAGCCAAGGTTGCCTACCTTTGCTATAGACTATCTTCTTAGATAAGATGGAAAGAGAAAGTTTTAGAAAGTTGGATTAAATGGAAACTTTATTGGTCCTTGCTACTGAAGAATTAAAAAAAAAATATACGGAAGGCATATTGTTTAGGATTAGGGAAGATATTATCCATTCAGTGTTTGTTAGTCTTCCATGCTTCTACATTAATACCTAAACAACTGTGACTTAAAAAAACTATTCTGGTCCAAAACATTTTTATCAAAAGGGTTCTTTCCAGAAGCAATTTTTGGACAGTGAGGACAATTAATCAGTGGATTGGCTTGTTCAGAAGTTATGGATGCTCCATCACTGGAGGCTTTTAAGTAAGAGATTGGACAGCCATATGTCTGAAATGGAGTAAGGTCTCCTGCTTGAGCAGGAGGTTAGACTAGAAGACTTCCAAGGTCCTCCCCCCAACTCCTTTATTCTATGTTCTATGTTTGCAATGTAGTCCCCATAAAACCCAATTCAAATTTGCTTCTCTGATCCTATGGATTTTGTAGCTAGAACAAACAGGATTCAAAGCTAGAGAAACAACATTCAAAGCTTTTTGCCCAAAGCTTGTAACCATCTTCTGTAGAAAGAATTTGCACTTGGATCATTAGATACTTTCAACCCTTTCATATGCTATACACAGTCATTGTTTGATTCATATGTAATTAAAAAGCAAACATGCACGTACACACATCACACATCTTTCAAGCAGATGCCCTGCTTGAGCTGAATCTACATTGTCTTCTTGGCTGATTTAACACTCTGGGTCTTAACTTTCAAAGTGGATTTGCTGGTACTGAAATAGTAATTTTCAACCCTCACCCAGGCACTGAGTCATCTGCACTTAACCCCAGTGGAGATGAATAAATGTTAAAGTATGTGAGTGCAAAACGATCTTTTTGTCATTCTTTTTCGCTGAGGATCACAATAACTCCAAACGAAATTCAGAACCCCAGAATTTCTGGCAAGGGTGAGATAGAATTACATTCAACAATAAACTGTTTATTGTTGCTATGTTATCCTTGTTGCTTTCTTCCTACCTCTCCTCCATGGTTTTTAATTGCTCCTGCCCCTGCTTTTATTTTAATATATTACATAGAGAGTTGAAATATTTGGCAAACTGCCAGTGGTTCAGTTAAAACATCAATACTCTAATATTTCTTTAGGTTTCTCTCTGTCTCTCTCTCCCTCCCTCCCTCCCCCCCTCTCTCTCTTTCTCAAAATGGGTATGTCTAGTTTTATGAAAAAAAGAAATATGGGTGATATAATTGTCTTCCAGTATCTCTGGGGCTGACACAAAGAAGAGGGAGTCAAGCTATTCTCCAAAGCACCTGAAGGCAGGACAAGAAATGAATGGAAACTAACCAAAGAGAGAAGCAACCTAGAACTAAGGAGAAATTTCCTGACAGTGAAAACAATTAATCAGTGGAACAACTTGCCTCTAAAAGTTGTGGGTGCTCCATCACTGGAGGTCTTTAAAAAGATACTGGACAACCATTTGTCTAAAATTGTATAGGGTTTCCTGCTTAAGTAGGGGGTTGAACTAGAACAGGGGTCCCCAATATCCAGCCCGTGGATCAGCACCGGTACGTGGCATGCCAGAAACCACAAACAAGCAAGGGCCCATCCACGGGATGCAAGCAGCACATGAAATAATACGTAAAAACCTCTCTCCATGGATCCAGTCCCTAGTGCCCAAAAGGTTGGGGACCGCTGGACTAGAAGATCTCCAAGATCCCTTCCAACTTGGTTAATCTGTTATCCACACCCATGTTTCTTCCTACTTAGAATCTAGCCTGTCTTATGGTAGCAAAGCCTTGCTATTAGGATCATTGAAACTCTGAATCCCCGCAAAAATATTTTGAGCAATATGAAAAATGCACCAGGAAGGTTTTTTATTATTATTATTGTCTGTTGTCTTTTGATATCTATCCTTAATGCCTCCTGTGCTCATCAGCCCATAAGAATTTAGCTGCTGGGATCAAGTGCTTTCTGTTTGGTGGGATATTCTTGCAGGTATTCTGAATCTCGGTTGTGCCTTAGAGGCAAAAAGCTGTTACAAGACACTTGTTGTGTGAGTTTCCTCTAAGGCAAAGAGAGGTTAAGAGTATTTGTGTGTGTGTATGTGTGTGTGTGTGTGTGTGTGTGTTTGGCAGGCATTAAAAGCTGCACTGCATTACTAGAGAGTGTATTTGATCATGACAAAAGCTTCTAACCAGAGAAGAATGCCAGCCGAGGTTTTATTCCAGACCTCTGCTCAAGGAAATGTAAGACGTTGTACGGAAGGACAAAGTCTTCATTTGCTGAAACTTTCTCAAATTGCCCAGAATTTCACAGGTTATGGATAAGGGTGATGGTTCCTTTTCCGAACCTATGGGTGGGTTTCCAAACATTTCATTACCAGGCTACGTAATATCTTCAGTGGCCCTTAGGGCAGGGGTCCCCAACCTATGGTCTGCAAACCAGCAGTGCTGGCCACTGGGCCGCAGGACAGGCTGGCCAGTGCACACACGTGTATGTGCACACCCTCCCCACTCATGCTAGTACCCTGGCTGTGGGGCATAAAAACAGAATGCCACACCGCGTGGTACACAAACAGGTAGACACCATGCCTCGGGATGTGAAAATGGGATGCTGCTGCATCTCGGGGTACGAAAACGGACCACCATGGCACCACAGGGCGCAAAAACAGGATGCTGCCACAAAAACAGGATGCCACACCACTGCGCTGCATGAAAATGGGGCAATGCTGCACCTCAGGGGGTGAAAATGGGATGATGCCATGCCTTGGTGCGTGAAAATGGGGTGACGCTGTGCCTCGGGTTGCGGAAACAGGGCACTGTGCACAAGAATGGGGCAGGGCTGGTGAGTATCATGCAAGCACTAGCCCTGCCCCATTTGCATCATGTGCATGCTCGTGGTCCCCCTCCCTTTACCTCTGGTCTGTCAATCAAGAAAGGTTGGTGACCTCTGGTTTAGAGGATGTCTGTGTCGGCACTCTTCTTTTTATAAGGGCTTTAGGTGTGGGTGTGTCAAGTAAGAGTCTTGTGATGAGTCATCAGTGAGAGGCTGGTGATGAGTCTTGTGATGGAGAGGTCACTTCATGTCAGGCTCATTGGAAAGGTGTGATTTATCAGTGGGTCCTCAGTGAGAGGCTGGTGACGGGTCTTGTGATGGGAAGGCTCATTGGAAAGGTGTGATTTATCAGCGGGTCATCAGTGAGAGGCTGGTGATGGGTCTTGTGATGGGAAGGCTCATTGGAAAGGTGTGATTTATCAGTGGGTCGTCAGTGAGAGGCTGGTGACGGGTCTTGTGATGGGAAGGCTCATTGGAAAGGTGTGATTTATCAGTGGGTCGTCAGTGAGAGGCTGGTGACGGGTCTTGTGATGGGAAGGCTCATTGGAGAGGTGTGATTTATCAGTGGGTCCTCAGTGAGAGGCTGGTGATGGGTCTTGTGATGGGAACGTTACTTCAGGTCAAGGGCATTGAGAGGTGAACTGCTGGGGGTGTGTGTGGAAAGGGACTTGGGGGTTGGTGTTATCTCTGGATGGCTGTTCGAGGGATTTGGATCCTGAGGGGTCCCTAGGCTTGTTGTAGATCAATGTGTCCTCACCCTTCACTCTCATCCTACAGATATTCACCACCGTTGCCAACCTACAGGTTATGGATCTACCATAAATGCCGGCGTACAAGGCGACCCGGCGTATAAGACGACCCCCGTCTTTATAGCCGGGCCGCATTCCTAGAACGTTGTCTTATACGCCAGACACTACCAGTATTTCCGGCGTATAAGACGACTCGGCGTATAAGACGACCCCCGTCTTTGGCGCCGATTTCAGCGCTCGTGGAAGTCGCCTTATACGCCGGCATTTACGGTAAATAAAGATTCTCAAGTACAGGAGAAATTTGATGGCCACTAAGAAAGGCATGGGCCTCTTCTCTTCCCGAGAAGCTTTCTCTTGTCCAAGTTCTCACAGTTCCTATTTTTTCACTGAAGAGTAATCTTTTCAGATCCAGCATCTTCCAGATGTACTTCTTCCAGATGTAGACTATTCCTAGTTCTTCAGGCCCAAACAGCTCTACATTTGGGGGAAATCATTCTGACGGGGAGCATATAAACTCACCCCAACTTTACCTGAAATCTGTTGGCAACTATTTGAAGGGGTATTACGTTATCTGTGTTTCATCTGGCACCCATTATATGATCACTAAGCTGGTTGCTACTAAAAATGTTTTCAACACTTTGAGAGCTTAGGAGGAAGGTCCATTCCTGACTCGATAGGGGACAAAATGCCAAATCCAGTCTGAACAACTGTCACCCCAACTTTACTTTTAAACTGAAATCTGTTGGCAACTATTTGAAGGTCCCATATTAGAATTTGTATTACGTTATGGACAGAAATGTGGAACAGGTTGCACTGCAGAGTTGTAAATCTGGCACATTCTAAATGATTATAGATCATTATATGATCATTACTAAGCTGGTTGCCTTCCATAGATTTATATTTATGGTAAATGTTTATTATTTACTAAAAATGTTTTCAATCTGTTTCTCTATACTAAACACCACGCAGAGCAGCTACACCCAAACAATGAGAGCTTAGTCTTTGAGGATTGAGGTCCTTTAAAGTTATGTATAATAATAATAATAATAATAATAATAATAATAATAATAATAATAATAATAGGTCCTGGGTAAGGACTCGATAGGTGGACAAAATGCCAAATCCAGTCTGAACATCTGGCTGACTGTGCGATGATCCATAATAATAATAATAGTAAAGTTGGAAGCGACCTTGGAGGTCATCTAGTCCAACCCCCTGCTCAGGCAGGAAACCCTACACCATTTCGGACAAATGGCTGTCCAGTCTCTTCTTAAAAACTTCCAGTGTTGGAGCATTTACTGCTTCTGGAGGCAGGTTGTTCCACTGATTAATTGTTCTCACTGTCAGGAAGTTTCTCTGTAGTTCTAGGTTGTTTCTCTCCTTGATTAGTTTCCACCGGTTGCTTCTTGTCCTGCTTTCAGGCGCTTTGGAGAATAGCTTGACTCCCTCTTCCTTGGGGCAGCCCCTGAGATTTGGAAGACTGCTATCATGTCCCCCCTTGTCCTTCTCTTCGTTAAACTAGACATACCCAATTCTAGCAACCGTTCCTTATATGTTTTAGCCTCCAGTCCCCTAATCATCTTTGCTGCTCTTCTCTGTACTCTTTCTAGAGTCTCAACATCTTTTTTACATTGTGGTGACCAAAACTGGATGCAGCATTCCAAGTGTGGGGCCTTACCAAGGCATTGTAAAGTGGTTTTAACACTTTACCTGATCTTGATTCTATCCCTCTGTTAATGCAGCCTAGCATTGTGTTGGCCTTTTTGTATCTCATCCCTTTTGGATGGCTTGTATGTATCTCATCCCTTTTCAGTAATTATTTGCTGTCATGATTGGTCATGCAATTAGCAGGAGCTGAGTTCAAATCAAGGACTCAACCTTTCTTCCTCTGATTTTGATGAGCAAAATTTGTTAGAAATTTCCTAAAAATGGGTAAAGAGATTAACTTTCAACAATTGGGATAATTGTGTTTCATTTAAGTCGATTGTTGTTGTTTATGGTGGTAGAATAAATTGGGAACTTTAATCTTTGAGTTTGTCTCATTGGGCTTTTTCCTCATCCAAAAATCCAGTCCTGCATGGCAAAAAATGCCAGTGGAATATATAGATACCTTGGCAACATTGGATTTTCACTCTCCAAATATGATGAGAGAACAAAATTAGTCTTACTTGGACCTGCCATATGTCTCTAATCCAGTGGTTCTCAACCTTTGGGTCAGGACCCCATTTGGGGTCGAACGACCATTTCACAGGGGTCGCCAAACAACACAGTCCGCCATTTTTTCCCCCTTTTCCTTAGCTGTGCTACTCCCTTTTATTGAATAGAGTCTAATTCTATTGGCTTTCAAGAGGAGGAGCACGAAGCTGAAAACACCAGCCTGAAGATGACGAATGGGACTTCGTTGAAACGTCGCCAAGACACTTCCAATTTTACGCGGGAGAAAACCCGAACAACCAAAGACCTACATATATATATATATATATATATATATATATATATATATATATATATATATATATATATATGTTTTCTGAGGTTATATAATATATTCATTCAGTCTCTTGGAAGGGGAAAGTCTTTTATAGTGCCTTCCTTTTAGCTCATTTCTGCATTGACTTATATATTTGATCTTTTTTCAATATTGTGCTGGTGTTTGTTTTTCAATTTGTAATGTTCTTTTTTTTCCTTTGTATTGATTTATGCTTTGTCTTTTGTGCTGTCAGCTCTTGGCTAGAGTGAGCATGCAGTCTAACTCATAATAAAATGCTGCTATTCTACAGTTTCTCTTTGAGCATGGCCTGGAAAAAAATATGGGGCATTATCTGTGAATGCAGGGAAGCAGGGGGGAAAGGGTGACTTTTGTCATATAGGAAACCCCTGATGGCTTCCGATAACTTAGTCCATGAAGTCTCGTTGGTGAACCCCAAAGGGTTTTTTTTCAGGAGGCAACTGGACTTTCATGTTTTTCTTTGAAGACATTTCGCTTCTCATCCCAGAAGCTTCTTCAGCTCTGACTGGGATGGTGGGGACTGGAAGGATTTATACTCCTTGCAGACAGCTGGTCATTTGCATATTTTTAGAGAGTCATAAGAAAGGCTGAGCGCCAAAGAATTGAGGCCTTTGAACTATGGTGCTGGAGAAGACTCCTGTGAGTCCCTTGGACTACAAGGCGATCAAACCGGTCAGTCCTGGAGGAGATCAACCCTGACTGCTCTTTAGAAGGCCAGATCCTGAAGTTGAAACTCAAGTACTGCTTGGCACGACCTGGATGGAGTCATGAAGAGTAGGTGTGAGAATGGACTCCTCACCTGGAGGAAGGTCCATGGGGTCGCGATGGGTCGGACATGACTTCGCAATTAACAACAACAACAACAGAGAGTCATTGAGGCCACTTGGAGGTTTAACTATGTCTTCTAGGTCGCCTGAGTGCTGCAAATGTGTGTGGAGCCATTTTGGCTGCAGGATGTTTTCTGCCCTGTGTCCCTTCACTGTTGAAGACAGGCTCAGGGTGCTGGGGATGAGTCTGAGTTGTCTGAATCTCACACTGAAGCACAAATGGTTCCTGTAGTTCCACAATACTGAAATCCATTCATACTCCCACACCAGTCAAAGGGTATTCATCCCAATGTGCATAACTAAATGTCTATGGAGATCCGAAGTCATCCAGGTCATGATTGTCCCAAAGGTGCTTTTTCAGGAGACTTTCTTGTTTTTTTCTTTGAAGATGTTTTGCTTCTCATCCAAGAAGCTTCTTCAGCTCTGACTGGATGGTAGGGAATGGAAGGATTTATATTCCTTTATTTATATTCCCCACCATCCCCATATTGGTGTTCCTTGGTGTTTTTTTCAGAGGGTTTGATAAATCTTTCAACCATGGTATTGTTCTGTACAATCTCTGAATGTTGGAAGTAAGATATTATGTATTATAGTCCTGTGGATGGGTAGAACGTAGAACAATAGAACTGGAAGAGACCTGGGAAGTCTTCTAGTCCAACCCCTGCTCAAGCAGGAGACCCTATACCATTCCAGACAAATGGTTGTCCAGTCTCTTGTTGAAGGCCTCCAGTGATGGAGCACCCACCACTTCTGAAGGCAAGTATTCTATTGGGTGAATAGCTCTCACCATTAGGAAATTTCTCCTTAGTTCTAGGTTGCTTTTCTCCTTGGCTAGTTTCCATCCGTTGTTTCTCGTCTTGCCTTTTGGTGCTTTGGAAAACAGTTTGAAAAAACTACCCATGGTGTAGTATACCCCATGGGTATATTTTCTGCCAGAGAGCTTTATATTTTTTCCCATTCCTATTGTGTGCCTACATGAGGGAGATGATCAACCAATACTTGGTCAGATAACATAATACATAATAATAGTAGTAAAGTTGGAAGGGACCTTGGAGGTCATCTAGTCCAACCCCCTGCTCAGGCAGGAAACCCTACACCATTTCGGACAGATGGCTGTCCAGTCTCTTCTTAAAAACTTCCAGTGTTGGAGTATTTACTGCTTCTGCAGGCAAGCTGTTCCACTGATTAATTGTTCTCACTGTCAGGAAGTTTCTCCTTAGTTCTAGGTTGCTTCTCTCCTTGATTAGTTTCCACCCGTTGCTTCTTGTCCTGCCTTCAGGTGCTTTGGAAAATAGCTTAATTCCCTCTTCTTTATGGCAGCCCCTGAGATATTGGAATACTGCTATCATGTCCCCCTTTGTCCTTCTCTTCGTTAAACTAGACATACCCAATTCTAGCAACCGTTCCTTATATGTTTTAGCCTCCAGTCCCCTAATCATCTTTGTTGCTCTTCTCTGTACTCTTTCTAGAGTCTCAACATCTTTTTTACATCGTGGTGACCAAAACTGGATGCAGTATTCCAAGTGTGGCCTTACCAAGGCATTGTAGAGTGGGATTAATACATCATGATGATGATGATGGTGATAGTGATGTTATCCATTCAGTCATGTCTGATTCCTGGGTGATTCTGTGGAGCATGTCTTCCAATCTTGCACTACTTCTTTGAGTTGTTCTATGCCAGTGGTGGCGAAAGTATGGCACAGGTGCCAGAGGCAGCACGCAGAACCCTCTCTGTGGGCACGCACGCCGTCGCCCCAGTCCTAAGCCTTCAGCTGGGTTTTATAAAACCTTTTTGCTTTAGGCCTCTGTCTTCATGTGCAAAAAAAAAAAAAAAAAGGTTCAGTCAATTTCAACTTCTCACAGGAAAAAAAAAAGATCTTGCAAAGTTGGAATTGATTGATTGAACTTTTTAGTCCCACCCGGTCTGCCATTACCATGGCAGCCACGCCCACCCAATGGGTCACACCCACTCAATTGGCCACACCCACCCAATGGGCCACACCCACCCGGCACTCGACAATGCATAAGTGGGTTTTGGGTTGCAGTTTGGGCACTCAGTCTCTAAAAGGTTCGCCATCTCTGTTCTATGCTCTGGCTGATGTCAGCTTTGATGGTGTCCAGCCAGCATGTTCTTTGATGGCCTGGTTTCCTTTTACCGCTCACGCTCCCAAACATAACTGCTTTCTCCAGTGAATTCCCCTGCAAGACATGGCCCAAATAAGTGAGACTTTTTTTTTTTTTTTAAGTTTTGTGATTTTGCCTTCTAATGACGTGTCTGATGTTATGTGCTCCAGTACTTGCTTGTTAGTCACCTTTGCTGTCCAAGGAATCAGTATGATACCCAAAAGTATATCTTCACCTTAAGGAAAAAGGGATGCAGTCAGGATCTTGTACCAATGTCTGGAGGCTCTTAAGGGTTTGACGAGGCTGGAACAAATGTAGGCTTTATCTCAATAAAATAAGTGGCTTTCATTAAAGGATCTTCTGACTCCAGATTAATCTAGTTAATCTATGTGGAGTTATTCTCCATCATTCTGAATCCTTCTTGACTTCTTTTTTTGTAAGAAACAGATGCATCTGTAGCAAGGAGGACTTTTGTGCAACTGAGTTATGTGTCATGACAGCTAGTTAGTTCTTTCTTCTACTGGGAGGCACTGATCACACTCAGTAACAATAATAGTAAGTAACAATAATAATTGCCGAGGGGGCGCAGTAGTTAGGGTGCAGTACTGCAGGCCACTTCAGCTGACTGTGTTCAGCAGGTCAGCGGTTCAAATCTCACCGGCTCAAGGTTGACTCAGCCTTCCATCCTTCCGGGGTAGGTAAAATGAGGACCCAGATTGTTGGGGGCAATGTAAATATATATATACATTATATATATATATATATATATACATTGCTTACTGGTGTACACCGCTTAGAGAATGCTTGCACTTAAAGCTGTATATAAGTCTCATAAATAAATAAATAAATAAATAGTAACAGAGTTGGAAGGGACCTTGGAGGTCATCTAGTCCAAACCCCTGCTTTCACAGAGGACCTGTACTTTTTTTTAATAAATGGCTGTCCAGTCTCTTCTTAAAAGCCTCCAGTGATGGGGCACATGCCTTGGTTATCTCTCATTTTGATTATGGCAACACACTCTACTTAGTACTAGTCTTGAAGAGCACTCAGAAGATACATTTGGTCCACCATGTGGTGACTCAGGTGGTTATAGATATGCCATGATTTTCACATACAACACATTTACTCTGAGAGTTACACTGTTTGTTGTTGTTAATTGCGAAGTCGTGTCCGACCCATCGCGACCCCATGGACAACGTTCCTCCAGGTCTTCCTGTCCTCTACCATCTTCTGGAGTCCATTTAAGCTCACGCCTACTGCTTCAGTGACTCCATCCAGCCACCTCATTCTCTGTCGTCCCCTTCTTCTATTGCCTTCCATCTTTCCCAGCATTAGGCCCTTTTCCAGTGAGTCCTTCCTTCTCATTAGGTGGCCAAAGTATTTGAGTTTCAACTTTATCAGTGTTTATCAGTGTGCAATTCAAATTTTTTCAGTTACCTGTGAAATCTTACACACTTATCGCTCTGCTATTTCCCAAATGTTTATATTTTCTAATAAGATCAGCGGGCAGAGAGTCCCTTTAGATCTCTTTATTCACGGAATGTCACCTTGAGGGATCTCAAAGCTTTTCCCCTTCCTTGAAACAACATTCCTCTGAAACGGACGTAGGTCTTATTGGCTCATAGAAAGGCAATAAAAACCTAGCTTTTCCAGCAGGCTTTAGAGGTAGATGAGTTATGAATGGAGTAGAATTCCTCTTGGATTGTAGTCTTGCCTTTGAATTATGGGCTTTATTATCTTTGGCGCAGAACTGTGAGTTGTTTATTACTTGTTTGGCTTCGTGTATATTTTAACTTTATTTTAAAGAGCAGAGAATGTCACCTGGTTACTATTGGAACAGTCTATCTGTGAAGGATTGCGAGAAGGCTGAGAATACGAGAAAGTTGTTGGACATAAACAGTCAGGAGAAGAGCTTATTAGTAGCATAGCTTATAAAAAGGGGCTCAGACGAGGCTGCAAGAAAGCTCAGGAAGAAGACATTAAAAAAAGGTTCTGTTCTATATTTTTTATTATTATTATTGCATTATTTAGTTTCCACCGGTCTCCAAGATGACCCGGGATAGTAATAATACTAATAATATCACTGCTAATAAAAAATAATCAATGAGTTCCTAACATAATGTCTAGACTCTAGGGCAGTGATGGCGAACCTTTTAGAGACGCAGTGCCCAAACTGCAACCCAAAACCCACTTATGCATCGTTGGGTGCTGGGTGGGTGTGGCCCATTGGGTGGGCTTGGCCCATTGGGTGGGTGTGGCTGCGGTGGTAACGGCAGACTGGGTGGGACTGAAAAGTTCAATCAATCAATTCCAACTTTGCAAGATCTTTTTTTTCCCTGCGAGAAGTTGAAATTGACTGATTGATTAAACCCTTTTTTTTTTTTGCACACGGCGGCGGAGGCCTAAAGTGAAAAGGTTTTATAAAACCCAGCTGAAGGCCTAGGACTGGGGTGGCGGTGTG